>NW_004955403.1:20582263-20584763 GCF_000276665.1 Chinchilla lanigera
CGGGGGCCGCGGGAGGCTCGGACTTCGGCTGCAGCGCCGCGGCGCCGCGCTCCGAGAGCGGCTTCTTGCCCTACTCGGCCGCGGTCCTCAGCAAGACCGCGGTGAGTCCTCCAGACCAGAGAGATGAAGCGCCGCTGACCAGATAACTACGTCGCCGCCGCCAGGGGGCCGCGCCTGCCGCTTGCCGGGGTCCGGGAGACCCTTGTGCGCCCTCTGTGCGCCCTCTGTGCGCCCCCGTTGCCCTCTGCGCGCTCCCTGGGCGCCCCGTGTGTGCCCCCTGCTCCTTCTGCGCGATGCCCGCTGCCATCGCCGCCGCCAGGGGGCGCCCCGGGGCGCGAGAGGTTGGAAGGAACCTGCGGTGACCTGGGGGGAAGGAGCTGGTGTGAAAGCCTGGTGGGCGTCCCCCCAAATTATTTCTATTTTTGTATTTTCCATCCAGCCGTCTCTCCTCTTCTCCCTCCTGTATGTTTCCCGACGTCCGGGCCCCACTTCCCGCGCTGTCCAGAGCTATTGGTCTCCCCCGAAGACAATCTCCCCGCCCCCAAACCAGGCCCCCTGTGCGCCCGCAGCCCGGGGTCTGGGGCTCAAGCGCGTGGCCAGAGGCAATGGATGACCGCGACAAAGGGGAGGGGAATGGGTGCACTAGTGCTTGGGGAGGAGGAGTCACTCCCGAGGTTTATGCTGCTGCTCTTTTTCTTCTAGCCTTCTTTTCTTTTCTAACGAGGGTGGAAGGAGGTGGCACATTTTCTCTCCACCTGAGCCTGTTAGGGGTCCTGTTCGAGGCGAGCCGGAGAACCGGAGCGGGAGAAGGCCGGGAGGGGGCGGAGCGGGTGGCTGCGGCTGCTCCGGGACAAGAGCGCGTAATGCGCGCGGGAGCGAGGCCCGGAGCGCCGGAGCCGCCTTCGCCGGGCAGGACAAAGACGAGGTGGGAAGGGGCTGGGGTCGCGCCTCCTCCTCGGGCCGCTACTGTTCTCTTTTGGTCTTTGGTTTGGCTACTGGTGAAATGGAAGTGTCTTGCATATTTTCATGCAGAGATGACGGCTAATGAGGTTGCCACAGCCGGGTCAGGGAAGGAAAAGGGAAACGAAGGAAAGATGAGGGCAAGATTGACAGATCACTGTAGTGTACGGAGAGGCATGTCCAGCTCAGTTTTCCAACTAGTACCGGGTTCCACTCGATCTGGGAAATACTTGAATCTCTAGGTGTATATTGTCTGAAACATTTCCTTAGACACTTTTCTAAGTTCGAGCTCTATTCTCCTCGACCCCTTCCCTCCTCGCTTTCCTTTTCCTCGGGTAAAACGGTTCTTGGCATATTTTCCACGCATGTCTATTGCGCCTTTTCTGAAAAGCCAGCGCTGGGTTACTGAGACCCGCTCTGCTAACCCCAGCTACAGGAGGGGTTTCCTTGAACTTGAAGAAAGGTACATCAAAACCCACCAGTGTTAACTGCCACGTCAATTTTGATGCTAATAATGTGCAGATTATGACGAAAATTGCCAATCATGCTCTCTGATGGACCTCCTTTGAATGTGGAATTGGAGAAAAGTTCCCCGCACGGAGACCTGCTGTCAAGTACTAACAACCCGCTAAGGGAAGTCATTAGGAGAGACGGATAAGAGACTCGGTACATAAAACATTGTTCTTGGTGCATAGAATGTATGTTATTTAATGTTATCTCTGTTACCTGAAGTGATTTCACAGAAGAAAGCCACGTTCTTATCATCTCAATTGCCAATTTTCATTTTGGTAACTTGGACGCCCTGGGTAGACTTTTCTCTGTTAAGTTGATATTCCACCAATGTGAACAGCCTCATTAAATCAAGCCCAGATATTTCCATAATGCTCCCCGCAGAGCCACTTCGCTCCTCACATAATGAGATTTTCTGAAGAGTTGAAGCCCTAAAATAACTTGCTAGTGCATGTTTAGGCCCAGCGAAGTGGGTATATGTGTGTATTAAAATGTAGGTATGCTACCTACGTGTGTCTGTGTATATATATGTATATGCACATATATGCATAGATATATTCGTCCTCTTAAAAGAAAACATATGTAAGAGATACACACATATCCATCCACATTGGCACTATTTTCTGCGATTTATTTCAAACTCATTTCCTGACATATTTTTGTCATTTAAAGACACTGGATTTTAAAATCTCATTTCCTAACAATAGGCTCTCAGTAAACTTCTGAAATAATTCATTTTCCAGGAGAAATTATTATTTTTATCAAATGGAAAATATTTCAAGGGGAAGCAGTATTTCAAAACTCCTGGGATCTATTAAAATATTCCCATAAAATATTAGAGAACTTCCCAAGGAAATAGTAATGATGTAAAACTCAATTTACTGTTTTCTAAGAGATGAGACTACTTATGTAAAATATTAATTATACCAGCTCTTATTAACTAAGTTTACATTTAAAAATATTAATATATAATTTAAAATAAACCAAAATATGGTACCCTTTTATCAGCTTTACCTTTCTAGATTGTTAA
>NW_004955403.1:20589763-20602565 GCF_000276665.1 Chinchilla lanigera
ACCCTGAACGGGAGGCCTGATTCAGGTCCTCCGAGACAAGAGCAGAGCCCTGTGCAGGCTTTGCGAGGGCCATGGGGGATTAAAAGGGGGATTTCACCGGGACCTCATATTCCAGTGCCCATTTAAAAAAATCTTGATGAGAAGTGGGCTGTTAATAGTTTAGCACTTTCAATATGCCAGTTGCTGTGAAAAGCAGATACATACTCATTAAACCCCAGCCACTCTCTTAGTAGGTAGTTTTGTCTTTATCTCAGTTTGACAGAGGGGTAAACTGGCTGTGGGATGAACACTTTTTCAAGGCGTGGGATTGAAATTCCACACTGTGCTGCCCAGATCCTGCCCTAGGAGGCTCCACCGCAGAGAGGGCTGTGTGCCCCGGGGTGGGGGCAGATCTGCAGCCCTGGGAAGCAGATCACAGTCCTGTTGCCCAAGCAGGAAGGACCCAAGGGTTCTGAGCATTTCCTCCTCTCTTGGGCGGGGTGGAGGGAGGTTCAGGTGACTGCAGCCCAGGATGCGGGCGTCAGGGAGGGGCTTACCCCACTATCCTCCTGCAGGGCTCCGTTTTGGGGGTTCTCCAGGTAGCTTCTCTTCCCTCTGGGCGGCTTGGCTCCTAGGAAGGCAGCCTGGGTGGTCACCTGGAACCGAACACTCGTGCTTTCTCAGGTTCACCCTTGGCTGAGGTGCCCACCCCGACCTTCTTCATGCCTGCGTTCCCCACACTGAGCCTCCCCCGGTGGCCAGGCCAAGGCAAGGATAACGCTGGGCTCTGGGCTGAGTCTCTCTCCGGGCGCCACAGGAGGGTCACAACCCGAGGTCCCTTCCCCTTGTGCCCAGACTCGGGGGACCACGCTTGGGGTTTGCCTGTCAGCGCCAGCGCCAACCTGGAGATGCTACTTCCCTGCAGTTTCCCAAAAGGGCTGGACGGAGGAAAGAAGCAGGAGGTGTAGGAAAGAAAATGCTGGAAGCCGTTCTCCGCAGCGAGTGGCAGTGCAAGGCCTTCATCTGAGAGATGCTCCCTCCTGCACCAATGCTTCTCATCCCCTCCTACTGTCTCAGGTCACCGGAAGCAGGAGGGGGATCAATGCTTTGGAAAAGTTGGTTTTCCCAGGTAGATGTTTGGTCTCAGCAGTGCTGAGGGGTGGCATGGTCTAGCAAAATTGCAGGAGATCCCTCGGGTGTGCCCTGTTCAGGATCTTAAGACTGGGAAAAGTTCAGGAAGGCTCCAAACTCAACCCACTGCCTCTCTGTCTACCAATTTGTGCTGAGAACTGTGTGAATGCAAAACCCTACATATACTCCAGAAAATTTCCATCAGCTTCTCTGGCCCCCTTAATCCTAGTCACCCCTGAGGTCATCTCTTTAGAGCCTCCCTTGATTTCTTCCTCTTCCTTCTCAGGAACGCACTGGTTGAACATTGGTAGAAGGAGGGGCTAGGCACTGGGTTTTAGTTAGGGATCTCCAGAGTTTTGAGCAGAACAGAAATGCAATGTTTGTTGAATGAATACATGATGTGGACAGAAGACAGCCCAAAATCTCCTGAAGAGATACGGGCGGCTGCTGGGAGAATGGGCTTGGGTATAGCCACCAAGGACAGAGAGGCCCTGTGGGGGTGGGTTGGGGTGAGAGAGAAAGCCCTGACTGGATACTATTTGCTTTAACTGCATCCAAGGGCAAGTCTGGCATGGAGTCTGAAGACAAATCTCCCAAGCAGTGGATTCTGGTCTTGTGGCAGGTGGGGACAGGGGTGGGGTTGGGCAGGCCCAGGCATTCACAGCCTTGCTGTTTGAAGGCCTCTGAACTTTAAGGAGCCCTGAAGAGATCTAAAAGACTTAGTTTCTAGGGGCTGGGAATTTAACTCAGTGGCACAGCGCCTGCCTGGCAAGTGCAAGGTCTTGAGTTCGATTCCCGTTACTGGAAAAAAAAAAAAAAGACTCAGTCTCTAACTGGTCCCCTCTTCCCTTCTCAGGATACATGCTCACTTTCTGCCTCTCCCAGTGGAGGCTGGATTGCTTCCTGGTTTGAATGTGCTCTGATGATCATTTGTGCTGTGACTCTAATAAAGTGACTGGTCCTTTCTGTGGCTCAGCTTCCCCATCTGTAAAGCAGAAAAAAATAGTTTTACTCCAAGGGACTTTTGGGAAGTCTGAGTGAATGTTCGTAAAGCTCACACCAGGGCCTGGCATCAGAGTGTGTTCCCATCAACTGGAAGGGTTGCCAACCTGCCCACTTGGCCTTTCTCCCTTCCTCCACGCCCCTCTTCATCCCTTGCCCGCTGCTGTCCAATTCTCATTTATTCCACAGAGCAGACAGGAAGGAAAATCTCTTGAGCAGTCAGTATGAGAGGCGCTGCACTAGGCAGGGGAAACTGAGGAGGGAAGAGAGGAGGAGGAACGAAGTCCTCTTACTTCATTTGATCCTCACAATGATCTTAAGAGTTACCCACCTGCTTTATGCATTTTATGCTCATTTTCAGGCTGGGAAAACAGAAGCTGAGTGGGTAAGCGACTTGCCCAAGGTTACATAGTTAAAATATCCAGAGCCAAGATTAGAATCCCCATGATGTGAATTTGCCTATTCCTGTCCTCTGGTCCTCTGCCTCCTCCAGGAAACCCTCCGGCCAGCTTAGTGGGTGAGTTTGAAGACAGGAAGAGGCCTCCTGCCTCCCCATCTCTGCCTCCTGCACTGCCCCAGGCATGCCTGGGCCCTTTCTAACTGGGGTGTAGGTAGTTAACATTTTCACCTCTGCATTCAGTTTTCTCATCTGTAAAATGGCTGTAAAATAAAACCTTTTTCGTTGTAAGGTTTACAGGAGACAACAAATTTTCAAAGTCAAAGTTGGGAACATGGCCATGGTAGTTTTTATCCCCAGGCACGTGGAAAGCTGGCGAAAGCTCTCTGGACCAGGAAGTGTGTGAGGCCTTCAATTCTGTTTCCTCTCTCTGGCTGGTTGTCGAATTGGAAATTCATGGGATGAACTGGGGCCTGGCTTATTGACAGCACAAGGAAGGTACCAGCTGCGTGCACTCCCGGGTCACAGAGGCTTTGGGCCTCCGGTTGGGTCGCTAGCCAGGGCCCATCCTGCAGCCCTTGCATCAAGCTGAGTGACAGCGTCGTTTAAGCACCGCGGTCGGAAGTGCTGGAGGCGGGGCTGCCGGGGACTGGGAACTGCGCGGCTCCTTCCGCCAAGGAAGACCCGAGGAAGTGCATCCTTAAGGGCCTGGCCTTCGGGGCGCGGGGCTGAGCAGTGGGGCAGCGGACCCGGCAGGAGGCCGGCTCGGGAGCCGCTGGCCAGCGAGCGCAAGCTCCGGTGCCTAGCGGCGTCTGCTGAAACCTTGATGTCCCGGCCGTGGAAGAGACGCCATCTATCTCTGCCATCAAAAGCTTCGGCTGGCTTTACCCAAGCCTCACTTGTCAGTGTCTTCTTAGGAGGTCTGTGCCGCTCCGTATAGACATTGAACTCTGTACAGCCAAAACTTCCACACTTTGAAAACTGAACCGTGGAGATCTCCCCTCGCGCCCGGAGTTCAGGTCGCCTCTCTTCCCCTCTGGCTGCGCACACCTGAGCTCTCCCGGCGCGAGGAGCCCGCGGTGTCCAGGTTCTCCGTCCCGCTGCTTTTCTGAAATTCATCAGCAAATGGGCGTTGATTGTAGCTAGAGGGCAAGGGCGGCTGGTGGGTGTTGAAAGAGCTGAAATCCAGACCCTTACTAATTGTCCCTACAAGTGGCGAGGTGCCCCTGGAGTCCCCAGAGGACCCTCCGTCCCCCCGCTGGGGCGCGCCGGGAACCATGTGACCCGAGCGGTGCGGCCGAGCCGCGTCCCTGTCGCCGCCAGGCGCGGCGGTGCGGAGCCCAGGCAGCCGGCGAGCCAGCCCGCTGTCACCTGGCAGACCCCGAGGGAGACAAAACTGCCTGACGCCGAGAGGGCCACCCCTGCTTGTCTTTCCTAGGTTCCAGACTCCAGGAACGGGATAAAATCACCCTGCGCTTCCATCCGTGCCTCGCTCAACTCCCGGCAGTTAGTGGCCTTGTAGGTCCGGGGTAGGTTTTTGTTTCTAAGAAAAGAAAGGGACCGAGATGTATTTTGGCTCTGTGGGACTTTTTAACCTCCTTTAGTTCCTCTTCCTTTTTTCTCGAAGAAACAAAAGCTAGATAGGCATGGTGGGTGGCGCACGCCTGTATTTAGCACTCCAGAGGCTGAGGCAGGAGCATCACCAGTTTAAGGCCAGTCTGGGTCACATATTGAGTTCAAGACCAGCCTGAACTAAATGGTGAGACCGTTTTAAACAAAACAAGACAAGACAAAACAAAACACCACAGCTAAATAAAGATATCTTACCTGCCTGGTAAACCAAGGCTGTCAAGGTAGATCCTGCGACCCGCAGGCGGAGGCAGCCCAGGGCTTGTTGGAAGAGTCCCTAGACTCACAGGCTTTGGGTTTGGATCCAGCTTTCTGCTTTTGTCAGTTGTGCAGCGACAACGGGAGAAGCCATCTCAGCCACAAGTGCTGAGGCTCTGGGCGAGGCTGGCTAGACACAGCCAGCGATGGACACGAGGAACACAGCCGGTGGTCAGTGGCTTTCCCCATCCTAGAGGAGCCAATCCTCATTGGCAGGGATGCGCCTGGAAAATCGTCCTCAGGACCTCCAGGAAGCCTCCAGGGGGTTCCTGAAAAGATGTGCGCCTCGAGTGCCCACTGCCTTCTGGGGAGCAAAGGGTGCCCAGGTCACATGGCAAAGGGTGACAAAGTGTGATGCCATCGATCCCCAGGTTCTCTGTCCAGCTTTCTTTCTGAAATTCATCAGTAAAGACTTTGACTACCGAAGCTCAAGTCCTAGGAGAACGGCCCCAGGGTCCCCTCTCCCGACACCTCCTTCCTCCTCTCCCTGCCTCCAGCCTGGCAAAGGTGGCCCTAGGGTAAACCTGACCAAGTCTGCAGCCCCTCCCCTTCACCAGAGCAAGTTGTAGTGAGCCCTTCTGTGCCTCAGTGAAGAATTCAGCTAAATATGAGTCCTGCCTCAAGGACAGGTGTTAAGAGTTTCATGAATTACAGTTCACAGACTACATACAGAAATATACAGACGTTATAATTCATAGAAATACACAGAAAACAGTGCCTCACTTCCAGCAAGAGCCCTGTACATGCCGTTGCCTTCTGTGCGCACGTGGAAAAAACTTCAACTCGTTTCTCTCCTGCACTCACAGGTGCAGTCAGCACAGGACACTTTGGAATTGGGGGTTATGACAGGTAGTGCATGCAGCAGGTGGTCCCAGGAGGCCCAAGGACTGAAAACGTCAGGAGGGGGTCCCTATGGTTCACAATAATCTATTATTTTATGAATAACAGGAGCTCAGGGGCTCCAAACACAAAGTAGTGATGGGGAGACAGATCCCACCGATCATCTCAATTTAATCAGTACATGTTTGTACATGTATTGAAATATTACACCGGACCTCATAAATATGTGCAATTTTGTATTAGTCAAAAATTTTTCAAACACTGAAGAGATGGAAATGTTAACTAGCCTGGTTTGGTCATTCCACAGTCTATGCATATTATTGCAATCTAGCTCATAATTAGTAAAGTTAAATAATGAATAATTAATCAAAAACTGTTTTACAGAATTCCAGAAAGGTTACAAGAATTTGAGGAGTTCTTTCCACTTCTAGAATCCAAGGTCCCAGGTTTGCACATTTCTGTCCCTTGTTGAGTTTGAAAAGCCTTCTCTCTCTTCTTTTTATTTTGTTTAAATTAGGGCAGAACTAGCCACCTTCACCTTCTAGAAACCTGTTTTAAAGGGCTAAGGTAAGCAATAAGCAACTCTCTCTGTGTACGGCCTACAGAAAATAATGAGGGCTTGCAAGCGAGAGACGCATGAGTCGTCTTCTGGTCGGTAAAGCTGTTAAGAGCAAATCCACCAGCCTCTCTGGCTCTTAATTTCCTCTCATAGAAAGTGGAGATGATGATAATACCACCTCCTTGAAAGGATCTTTGTGGAAGTTAACGGAAGTAATTTATGTTGAAGTACTTGGCATTACCCCAGGAGAATAGAGTCAACAATTCATTAAAAACAATCACAGTAATAAGTCCCAAAGAAAAGTAAAGAGGAGAAACCCAAAAAGGCAGACATTTTTAGTAGTTTTTATTTCTTTTCTGTTTTTTGGAGATGGTTTTTTTTTCAACAGTCAAGACTGGCCTTGCACTTGCTATGGAGCCCAGGCTAGTTTCAAACTCATGATGACCTCCTGCCTCAGCCTCCGGAGTGCTGGGGTTACAGGCATGTGCCACCACAGCTGGCTCATGAGGACTTCTTTCAGATCAACTGAAGGAAAGTTCCAGTCCAGACACACAGTGTAAAGTGAGTTTCAGGAGGGGTTTCGGGGAGCTCAGGCAAGAGAAGGGACAGTCACACCCAGCTTGCCACGCTAGAACCCAAGCTGTGTCCCACCAGGCCTGAGGATGCTTTTGTGCAGACAGATGATGGCTTCGCCAGTATCACTGTAGAAAACTCATGCAGAAGGGGAGGACTGCAAAGGAAACATGGCCAAGCATGTTCTCACTGCAGGGTTGTTTCAAATATCCCAATGCGTGCCTCAAAAATGGGAAAGAAACCCAGAACCATTTTTCCTCATGCTATCATCCACAGAGGTCAGTATTTGGATGGCTTCTCTTTGTAATATCTCTTTGCCTCACATATATGTGTATCTATTTGCATATATATGTGAAATTTTCCACTTTTTTCCCATTTTGTGAGGTTTTTTTGTGTTAATCAAACCCACTGAACTCTTTTTATTCAGTTTCCATCCAAAATCAGAGATTTTTCTTTCTTTCTTCTTTAACATATGCAAGAAAATAGAATTTATCACCTCTAGTTAATTTTGTAAAATCTACTCAGCTATTCTTTGGGTTGTGCTTTCCATCTTCTCGAAAATGTGAATCAATCAACTATATTAGCCATATGGCTTGATCATAACAGCTAATTTCCATTTCATAATTTAATTGTTGTTTAAACACTGACAATTTATTAGCCAAGGTGTTTAAGAAAGTTCTCTTTTTACATAATGACTGAAGTAATCATAAACTCTCAGACTCTAGCATGGTGGTACACTCCTGTAAGCTCAGCACTCTGGGAGGCTGAGGCAGGAGGATTGCAAGTTCCAGCCCAGCCTAGCCCAGCCCAGCCCAGCCCAGCCCAGGCAGTTTAGGGAGATCCTGTCTCAATAAAGGGCTAAGAATGTAGCTCACTGTGAAAGCCCTGAGTTCAATCCCCAGTAACACACACACACACACACACACACACACACACACACACACACACATCAATGACAAAAGAACCTCAGTCATTAGACTACTCGTTTTCATGGGTATAGACCTTGTGACTCCTCAGCCTTAACCTATCTACGAGAAGGATCTGTTGCTCTGCCATTCTGGACTGACAACACGGAAGTTCTGTCCAGAGCAGCTCTGTTTCATTTGCCAGGCATGGGCTCCAGCAGCAAGAATAGGGCGTCGTGGAAGAGGCTCACAGGGCCACTCAGTCATGCTGGACAGGAGTACTGGCTGAAGGGCTACACAATCACACTGCTGCTAAACAAACATGTCACCTTCCTGCGATCTTAATACTTTGTCCGTTAAACGTCCTCTCTCGTGTGAGTGGCAGTGTGTTTCACTGGTAAACAGATGTTCCCCACTGTCGTCTCAGAAGGAGAAAGCTGTGGTTTATGGTTTGTTTTAAACTCCAGGTTCCTTATTTCCCTGATTGTTTTCCAGCATCGTTGCTGTGTTTCCCTCCCACCCCTCTGAGCGTTGGTTCTACTCTGGCCCTACTTTGCTTGGTTTAGAGAAACACTCCGGACTCTCTGAGGTAAACCTTCGGGGCCTCTACAAATATTCACTTTATAAAATGTAGAATAAAACATTAAAATATGCTATATTTAAGATAATTTGGCCTAGTGCATTCTGACTTTAATTGAAAGTATGGTTTTAATGAACTGTTCTGTATATCCCATAGATTAAAATAAAAGATATCCACCGTGTCGGGTGTTTCCCAGGAGGAGGGATTGAAATACTGGGTAGGAGAGTTGTTCTGTAAATAAGCATAAAGATTTGGCCTTAAGTCAGTTCAAGAAATAAGAATTTTTTTGATAAGCTAAGCTACTCTCAGGTAGAATTAAAAAATTTCACATGAACATTACATATTTCTTTGTAGTCATTTTTCATCTATCTTTATTGGTTGTATTTTTTGATAAAGAATCCATATGAATCCAATGAATAAGCACATTGAAGGTATTTGTTAAGAGTTTGAGTAGGTTTTGCAAATCATAACAGCACTTAAGACGGGATGTTTGTTTTGAGGCCCTTCTGTCTTTTCCTGGTATTGGGTCACAGATGGGAGGACTCACTTAGTGTTATGTCTCTTCTTTCAGAACGATGAACTTCCTGCCACTCTATCAGAAGAACTAAGACTCCTATCACAAATGTCTGCTATAGTCAGTACAATAATTGTAAGTCAGCAAATAATTAAGTTGGGAGTAGCTAACAGTACCTTGCAATAATAGGTGCTCAGCAATTATTTGTTCATGGAAAGATTTTTAGATCTTTCATTTTCCCATATTATTTCTTTAAGAGACATTCTTGGTATTAAGATACATAAAGAAAAGTGCACAAGTAATCCATAGATAGAGTAAGAGAGCCTCACAAAATAAGTACACTTTTGCAACCACCCTCCAGGTCAATATACAGTATGGGAAACTATACCACTGCCCCCACTGCCAGTTATTTTTATTCATTCATTTATTTATTTCTGAGATGTTGTCCCCTTATGCTGTTCAGGCTGGTCTCAAACTCCTGGGCTCAAGTGGATCTTCCTGTCTCCATCTCCTCAGTGCCACCAGACATATACCACCATGTCTGGCCTTTTTTTTTTTTGTGCTAGGAGTTGAACTGGGCATGGTGCATGCTAGGCACACACTACCCCTGAGCTAGGTCTCCAGCCTCCAACGCCCATCATTAATGGTTATTATTATAGATTAATTTTGCATATATTCAAACTTTATGTAAATGTAATCATGCAACATAAACTCTTCTGTGCTGATTTAGTCCCTTTAACATTACTTTTTTTTTTTTTTTTACCTTTTCCTATGCAGTCACAAGTTGCAGTAGCTCATTCTCACTGCAGAGCAGATTCCAGGAGACCCACATCACTCAACTTCCTCATTTGTTCTTCTATTGTTTGACATTTGGTTGTATCTAGTTTTGGCTTATTTTAAATAATGCTGCTCTAAATACTCTTATATGTGGCGTTTGTCCTATACAAACACGTATACTTATAGATTATCCTAAAATTGCCGTCTACTGTTACTCATTTTACTTCCTGATAGGGATGACGCAGTCCTCCCCAGTGGCATCCCGTTAGAAATGAAACAACTCACCTAATGATGCAGAGCCCTGGACAGTCTAGTTCTGACACTATTTTCTTTCTTGCAGTCTCACTGCAGCCCTGGTCACTTCTGTGCTATTCCTTAAACCACCAGGCCTGCCTTCCCCTTAGGGCTTTTGTCCTTGCCACCTCTCTGCCTGGTGGCTTCTGAAATAAATACCTGTGATGTGCCTTCCTTGTCCTTTTCACTTGATTCAAATGTCACATTCTCTACTGCGTCCTCCCCGACTGGTCAATTAAAGCCATAATCCCCCTATTACTGTATCACACTCCCTGTCCCCTCTTGTTTTTCCATAATATGGGTTGGTATCCCACAGACACTTTTATGTTTGTTTACAATCTCTTTTGTGTACAGTGTAAACTGTGTGAAGGCAGAGATTTTTTTTGAACGGGGTACCGGAAGTCAAACTCAGGACCTCACGCTTGCCAGGCAGTTGCTGCACCACTGAGCTGAATCCCAGCCCTAAAGGCAGGGATTTTTATCTGCATGAATATGTTTTCTTCACTGTTGAATCCACTGCCATGTTGACAACTTGCTAGTCCTAGGGCTGTGCCTGGCAAATAAACAGATGCTCCATAAACAGCTATGAATAGTTGATAGGTGGAAGCGAGGCTACAATTGGGAAAGTTACAAGTTGCCACTGGAGTCAGGAGACATGGGCGTTGCCTCCTTTTGTGTGTCATTGACTGACTCTTCGACATTGGCAAAGGTACCACCAGCTCCCCTGTTTGTCAAACAGGAGTAATAAGACACGTCTCTATTCAGGAATGTTGAGTGGATCAAGTGACAGAATGTGGATGAGGGTGGTCTCCAAAGTTAGTCTTTTCTGGAATACATATTCCTAACTTGCCACCAAAGAAGCCTTCAGGAAAAATGAGTTAAGCATGAAAAAAAAAGGAATAAACCTACCTGGTGATGTACCCCTATAATCTCAGCTACCCAGGAGGCTGAGGCAGGAGGATCAAAATTTGGAGGCCAGCCTGGGTAACTTAGTGAGGTCCTATCTCAAAATAAAGCTTTAAAAAGGGGTGGGGGATGTAGTTCAGTGGTTCTCTTTTCTCTTCCTCCTTCTCCTCTTCCTCCTCTTCCTCTTCCTCCTCTCCCTACTTCTCCTTTTATATTTTTGCGACAGGGTCTCTGTATGCACTGCAGGCTGGCCTTGAACTCATGGTGATACTTCTGCTTCAGCCTCCTGAATGCTAAGATTGCAGGTGTGCGGCACCACACCCAACTAGTAATTTTCTTCTTAATAGAAGCTGGAGTGCAGGGTCTCCTGAATGCTTCTGAGGTCTCAAACCCTCATTCCTGGGTAGGGTTGGGAGCCATAAAGGGAATCCAGGATCTGTTTGAATGATGAGAGCAGTAATAACTGCTTGCATGTTAGTGAGTATTCACCACACGCCAGGCAGACGGTGCTCTGCATGGAGTAGCTCCTTTGTCATGGTAACATCCTGAAGTACTGTTGCTACTCTCTGTTCTACCAGGGCGGGAACAAGACAGAAAGAAACAAAGTAGCTTCACCGAGTTTGGTAGGAACATGATTTGAATCAAGTCATCGGGTTCAAGGTCCTGGTAAAGTAACCCTTTGTGATCCTGCCAAGGCCTAGAAGGTTTCTGGGCGGCCTGCTGCATTATAGATCCGTACAGGCTAAGTTCGTGGCCTCGACAAGCTCACCCAGAGGCTGGGCCAGGGTTGGTGCTTATGCGGCTGCTGGGCACAGTAATTCTCTAGTGGAACCTGTCCTTCCCAGCACCGAAGAAGCTCTGTCATACACTGGAATCACTTGAATTAGAAAGCCAGCCACCTATATATTGAAAATAAGAACGATTCAAAACACTAGAATGGTTTTCAAAGCTATCTGTCCATGGACAAAGAACTTTTTTGGTGGGTAGAAAAAATTATTAAAAATGATAACAACTGTGATGATTGAAACACATTAATTGTATTTAAATGCATGACTTCATCTTAACAATATAGAAAGAGCCCTAAACTAATTTATCACTATTGTAAAATGTTAAAAAACTCATTATTTTACAAATTAGCTAATTCAAAGAAAGAATTAATTCAGCTTTTTGAAACACAGCTTTATTAGCTGGGCATAGTGTTACATGCCTGTAATCCCAGCACTCTGGGAGGCTGAGGCAGGAGCATAAAATTTGAGCCCAGCTTGGGCAATTTAACGACTTAACAAAATCCTATCTCAAAATAAAAAAGGCTTGGGATACACCTGGTGGAGTGGCACATGCCTGTAATCCCAGCACTCAGGAGGCTGAGGCAGGAGGATTGTTGTGAGTTTAAGACCAGTGTGGGCTACAAAGTGAGCTCAAGACCAGCTTGAACTGCACAGCGAGATCCTGTCTCGAAAAGACCAAAAAAAAAAAAAATAAAAAAAAAATAGAAAGAAAGAAAGAAAGAAAAGGCCTGCTGTGTAGCTCAGTGTGAAAGCTCTTGTTTCCATCCTAATATTGTAGAAAAAAACAAAACCAAAACTCCCACAAAAACTAGCTTTGTTGTGGTATAGTTAATATACAGATAATCGAATATATTTACTATGTACAATTTGTTGAATTACAACATATGCAAATATCGATGACTATAATCAAGGTAATAAACACACTGAATACCTCCCAAGATCTGTGGTAAGAACACTTATTTTAGATTTAGCCCCTAAACAAATTTACTGTTTTTTTCAGTACTAAGGATTGAACCCAGGACCTTTATATATGAGGCAAGCACGCTATCACTAAATGTCCCTCTGGACAAAGTTTGAGGGACGCATACCCTACCGTTACCTATACACCATTGTTTACAGATCTCTGGAACTTACTCATCTGCATAACTAAAACTTTACACTCACTGAAGCTCTATACTCACCATCCTCTTAGCTTCAGCTCCCTGAGAACAGTTACAGTGGTGCCTCAGTCACAAACGCTGCTGTTAGCCAACAATTTGGTTCCCACACAGAAGCGTTTGGCAAAATTTTGTTTTTATTTGCAGACTCTGCATTGGGTGACGAGCACGACTGCAGCCCTCTTTCCCGTACAAACACAAACGTGGCCACCTTTTCTAAAATTGTAGAACAAAATTAAGCTTGTGAACTGAGGTTACCATGGTTTGTATTCTTTGCTTCTATGAGTTAAATACTGGAGATGTCTCATATCAATGGAATCATGCAGTATTATTGTCCTTCTGTCACTGGCTTACTTCACACTGTTGCAAGTGGCAGGATTTCTTTCCTCTTTCTTTTCTTTTTATTTTTGTGCAGAACCAGAGATGGCCCCCAGGGCCTTTGCCCTTAGCTACATGCCACCCCTTTTTCTTTTCTTTTCTTTTCTTTTCTTTTCTTTTCTTTTCTTTTCTTTT
>NW_004955403.1:20602820-20619192 GCF_000276665.1 Chinchilla lanigera
GCCACCAAGCCTGGCCCGCTACCCCTTCTTTGAAGTAGAGTCTCACTTAGTCACTTAATTGCCCAGTTTGAGCTTGAATTGGCAATCCTACTGCCTCAGCCTCCCAGAATGCTGGGACTACAAGTGTGTGCCACCATTCTCAGCTTGTTTTTTGTTGCTGTCATTTGTTTCCTTAAAAGTATTTATTTATCCATGCATCTCAGTTATACTGAAGAGTAGGTGTCATTTCAGCATATCTTGTACATGCATAAGGCACACTTTGATCTTTTCCACACACCCATTCTGCTTGCTCTTTCCTCCTCTCCCTTTCATTCCCCTCCTCTTCTTTACAGTCTCCCTCCTATTTCCATGTCATCTCTCCCCTCGTGTTTTTCTTTTTTTTTTTTTTTTTAGATTCTACATATGAGAGAAGTAATCTCCACTCTTATGATGTAGACCCAGCAGTTGCTGGGTCACATAGCAGTGCTATTTTTCTTGTTTTGATGAACCTCCATATTGCTTTTTAAGTTGTTAGAATATTTTATATTCCTTCCAGCAGTGTACAAGAATTCCAAGCTCTCTACCTCCTCACGGACACTTAGCTTTTTTTCTTTCCTTCCTTTCTTCCCTTCCCTTCCCTTCCCTTCCCTTCCCTTCCCTTCCCTTCTCTTCTCTTCCCTTCTCTTCCCTTCCATCCCTTCTCCTCCCTTCCTTCCTCCCTCCCTTCCTCCCTTCCTTCCTTGGGACTGAACCCAGTGGGCTCTACCACTAAGCTACATCCCAGCCCTTTTTACTTTTTATACTGAGTCAGGATCTTGCTACATTGCCTATCCTAGCCTTGAACTTGCAATCCTCCTGCCTCAGCCTTCTGTTTTTTGTTTTGTTTTGTTTTTGTTTTTTTCCAGTACTGGGAATCGAACTTATGACCTTGTGCTTGCCAGGCAGGCACTGTGCTGCTGAGCTAAATCCCCAGCCACCTTCCTCAGCCTTCTGAATGGCTGGGATTACCAGTGTGTGGCACTATGCTGGGTCTTTTTTTAAACAATAGTGATAAACAGATATGAGATTATATTTCATGATAGTGTTCTGTGTTTTCCTGATAATTAATGACGTTGACCATCTTTTCATGTATCTGTTGGTCATTGACATCTCTCCCTTAGCAGATGTTTGCTCGAGTCTTTTGCCAAAAAAACTGAACACTTTTTTGGTTCTGTTGCCAGCTGCTGTTGCGGTGGCAGGAGTCTCATTCATATTCTGGAAGTTAACCTCTTATTGGGGGTGCGGTTTACCAATGTTTTATCCCATTGTATAGTTTGCCTTTTCATTCTCTTATTTCCTTTGTTGTTCTGCTTTCTTTAAGGGAACTGAACTTGGGGGTAATCAGTTAGTAGAGCAGGTTTCTCTTAGAAAAACTGACACAGAAGTGAATATGAACGTAATTGGCAGTTTTGCAGCCCCAGAAGAATGAAAGATCTAGGCGCCAAGCATCACCAACAACGACTGCAAAAGAGATGGCAGACTCTGTCCGCCCCTTGATGAGAGAACACAGTTACAAGTCTTGGATTGCTTTACCAGAAGGTTTGAATTCAAGTACGGTTAAGGTCATAGATCCAAATAACAGTTGCTGAAGAGTACAGAGGACAGAGAAATAGTTTACTAATTTATTAACAAAATCCAATCTATGGGAAACTTTAGGGGACAATCAGATTGTTTTAACAAAAACATTGCAGAGAATTAAATAGGAGGGGAGAACCTTTGAATTAAAAGGCACAAGATAAATCAACGGGTTGCAATATATATATACTCATTTACACCCTGACTTGAGCAGATAAACTGCGAAAATTTATGATATTTTTGAGACTACTGGAAATTTGCCCATTGACTGACTATGTAATGGTATTAAGACATGGCTATTTAAATAATTGTAAAAGCACTTTAGAGTTTAACAGTCCTTGTATTTTAGGAATATATAGTAAAATACTTTTGATAAAATGATACAATTTCTCAGAATTTCTTTAAAATAACATGAAAGAGAGATGGGCAAGGTGATGCATATGTATAATCCCAGCCTTCAGGAGGGTGGGGCAGAAAGACTGCCATGAGTTCAAAGCCAGCCTGAACTACAAAGCGAGAACCTGCCTCACCCCCCCCCAAAAAAATCCCAAAATAATATGAAAGAGAATGACGGATGAGTATAGAGATAAACCCAGATTAGTATGAGTTGATAATTACCAAAGCTGTACGAAAGGTCCATTTGATGCATTAGTTAAACATGTGAGATTCTCCATAATAATAGAATATTTCAGATTGCTAGCAGATACTGCAAAATTAACTATGTTCGTTTGACTCCTCACAAGGCTAAAATGAAAAGGCTGGACAACATCTATACTGGCAAAGATCTGAAGCTGTTGCAAATTTTATATATCGATGTACATAGAAAATGTACACCACTTTGGAAAACTTATGACATTAAAATATGCCTACCCTATGACCTGACATCTCACTTCTAGATATTTGCTCAAGGGAAATAAGGACATATATCCTTTAAGAGATTTGTATTTTTGGGTGCTGGGGATCAAACCCAGGGCCTCATGCAGGACAGGCAAGTGCTCCACCCCTGAACTTCATCTCCAGCCCTAGTCTTTTTTTCCCCAGCCCTAATCTTAAGTAGATTTTAACAAGAATATATGTAGCCACTCTGGCCTTGACAGCTCTGTCCACAAGAGGAATTTTCCTCTCTGTATACAACACTGCAACACTGTCCAGAATGCTTAAGGTGTTTCTCTCTCTCTCTCTCTCTCTCTCTCTCTCTCTCTCTCTCTCTCTCTCTCTCTCTCTCGCCCTCTGTGTGTGTGTGTGTGTGTGTGTGTGTGTGTAAGTTCTGTTATTTTAAGAGCCGGGAACAATCACTTTCTCTGCAGAATTTTCAACCCCTGCTTCTGTACCCAGCCCAGGTAGGCTGGGAATCACTCCTTTGGGCCCCCTGATACCCTGAACATACTTTCTTTTGTCATTTTGTTTGCCATATTTTTAAAAAGTGATTTGAAATATTTCCATTCCCCCACTGGACAGTGAACTTTGTGAGCATAGGACCAAGTCTGATCCATTTCATATCTTGGCTGCAATCAATCAGTCAGTGGCTTCATTTGTGATTTGATCCTGCCATTCCCTCCTCCTCAGTTAGCTCAGTGGGTGTTATGGTTTGCACCTGAAACATCCCATCCCCTAGAAGGGGATGTTTGAAGACTTGGTCCTCAGTGTAGCAGAGCTCTTGAAGTGGGGCTCTTGGTGAGGCTTGCAACTGAATCATGAAGGTTCTAACTTCGTCAGAGGACTGACGCATACATAGATTTATAGTTTGATGCCATTACTGGGAGGTAACAGAAAATTAAGATATGAGTCTAGTTGAAGGCAGTGTGTTACACTGTGTGCCCTTCGGAACTATGTCTTGGTCCGCACCCTTTCCTTTTCCTATCCCTCTTTCTCTGCTTCTGGAAGCTGTGAGGTAAGCAGCTTTCCTCTGCCATGCCCTTCAGTCCTGACGTTTCTGCCTCTCTACAGACCTAAAGTAACCAGCTGACCATGGACCGAAACCTCTGAAGTCATGAGCCAAAATAAACTTTTCCTCCCGTAAGTTACTTATCTCAAGTAGTTTGTTGCCATGTTGGGAAGCTGACTGGTGTTGCGGGCCAACCAGGATGATTTTTAACTTGTTACTAAAAGATAGATAAGGGATATAGTCCCATTTTAAGGCTGATTTCAATTCAAGTTAATTGTCAGAGAGCCACAGATTCTTAGGCTTGGGAAAACAATTACAGGTCATCTGACTGAAGCTATCCACCTGACACTTAGAGGTCCTTCGACATTTCTATAAGTTTGGGGTCATGGAATTCTTTAAAAATGGTAAAATGGTGCTAGAAAGGGGTGGAGGGAAATCTTCAGCATCCTGGAGACTTGCCCTTTCTACTCTCCTCTGGTTTAAGGTTTGTGATGAAAATAATAAAGCAAGAGGTTATTTGTATTAGAATGTGCATGTGTTTACACACAGATGCACAAACGCACACTGGAAGTTTAAATCTGTAAGTGGCTTAAAATGATGAGGAGCAGATGATTATCTAAAATGTTAAGTATAAGTTGGGGACTGAGACAGTGCCCAGAGACAGAATTATCTGTAATTTGAAGTTAAAGCCATCTGTCAAAGGCAGGGGCTCAGAGTAAAATGCAAATGGACTGGTAGACTTCATAGATGGATGGCAGGGGACACGAACCTACCCGGGCAAGGAGCTGCTAGCTGGAGCCAGCAGTCTCGGAGCCAGTCTTGCTCTGTGACTGGAAGAAGGGACCGTGAACGTTGGGTCGGCCATACCTGCTGGACTAGATTCAAGTCCTGCATTGGTCTCAGAGTTTTGGAGGTTCTGGGGTCTAATTTGTTAATTACAAGGCAAGTGTTGAGATTTTTGTTTGTTTGTTTGTTTTTCTCCGGTACCGGGAACTGAACTCACAACCTTGTGCTTGCCAGGCAGGTGCTTTTGCCGCTGAGCTAAATCCCCAACCCCAAGTGTTGAGATTTTTAGGAAAAGGGAGACTTACTTTGGCCAAAGGTAATGCAATCCATCATTGTGAGCACACTTTGCTAGCTTTATCTAAAATTTGAAATTGAAATCTGCCTTTCTATGGTTCATTGACCCTACTTCTATTACAGGACCACACAGAAAAATATCCGGGCCATTTGCTACATAATGGTCCTTGAATATTCCAAGGCAGCTTGCTCGTGTGATCAGAAAATCCTCTGAAGTTTGGGTGCTTAGTACTGTGCTGGCCCCTACCAGCCGCTCCTAAATGGTAGCCGTTATTCATTGCATTATCACACTGCCTTTGAGCCACTCACTTCTTCATAAGCCAAGCTTTTTCAGAAAAGTGGCTCATGGTTGTTACAAAGATAGAGGTTCCCAACTTAATTATATGAGCAACTTTGTATGTGTGTTATACACCAGGGTATTGGACAACTGGAGATGTCTTTCTGTACCCTTCACACTGCCTTACCTTTACTAAGTATCAAATCATCTATGAAGACTTGGCACAAATTATTCTCTGAGTCTCTTTCCCATCCTATGAGAATTGATCACGCCATCCATGCCAGTGAATTAAGACTGGATGTTAAGCTGGGGGCACACACAGTGGTAGGGTGCTCGCATAGCACACACGAGGTCTTTGGCTTGATCCCCAGCAGCGGAAAAGCAAAGACTGAATGCAGTCTACATTTATGTGAGCTATTTCCCTCTCTCCCACGTTACTAGAATACTGCATTCCTCTTGGTGTTTCTAGTGTAAAATAGAGTACTGAATGTGATCAATATTATTGAAGAAATGTAACTTTGGGGAGTATTAGGTTGTATAATTTTTAGACAGCGATGGGAACTTTAACGATTTTTCCATGCCTCATCCCTCCAAGTCACTGGTTCTCCACTTTGACTTAGTATTGTAAAATATTGGGGAATTTTTAAAAAATACACGCAACCAGGAGAGCATCTGGTTTATAAAAAGGTGTAACAAAACTTAAGTGAGACAAAATATCAATTTTTAAACATTATCGATAGCTAGGCAGTGTGGTATATTCCTGTTATCCCAGCTATTCTGGAGGCCTCTGAGGCAGAAGCACAAGTTTGAGCCCAGTCTGGGAAATTAAACAAGGTCAAATAAACAAAACATCAAAGCAAACAAAAAACAATGTCAAAAAGTGTGAGTATTTTTTAACTAACTCAGGTCATACTTACATAAATGAGGGAAGACAACAGCAATTCGTGCTATATAGCATGTCTAACGAATGAACTGGCAACAGAAAGTTGCTCAAAGGAAGGCAAGAAGGACTTCGTTCCATAACAATAAGAACTGAGGGATTCCGTAATCGTCAGGTACCTGATGTGGTATCTGTGGTTAAAAAGTACGTGAAAAGAACTTAAGGAATCTTCCTGATTTATTCAAAGTCCTCGTCATCTGCGGTCCTGAGTCAACACTTGCCCCAAGTTATTCTCTCTCTTGTTTCTTTTCCTCCGGTACCGGGAATCGAACTCATGACCTTGCGCTTGACAGGCAGGCACTGTGCCGCTGAGCTAAATCCCCAGCCCTACCCCAAGTTATTCTCAGGGTCCAGCAGTCATCTGCTCAGGCCCTTTGTGTGCACAAGGATTCTTTGAATCTTGGGTCTTTGGCCATCCTTGCAGCCATGTGGAACTTTTGCTCCAGTTTCTCAGGTTTAGTCATTACACAATCAGTTTCCCAGAGCTGCACTGGCATGCAGATGATCTTGACTGCTTTCACGGAAAAGTCGAGAAAGATGGTGTCAGTCGAGGAGAGGGAAGTGGGCCCAGCCGGGTACCATATTGGAAGGATAAACAGGAAGGGTGCTGGGAGACTTCTCTTCCCTTCAGCATGCAGGATCTTTCTTTCTCTTTAGGTTTTAGTCTATCCTTTTAAGCTGTTGATCTCTGAGACTAAGCATTAGTTTCCTGGTCACACAGGACTTGCTTTGTTTTCATTCCCCACACTCACACTGCACTCTTGTTTCTTCTGGCAGTACTGTGGGTTTTGGCTCTGTGTATGGGGTGTGTGTGTGTGTGTGTGTGTGTATGTGTGCGCGCGTGGGCTCGTGTGCTGGGGATTAAACTAAGCATGCGCTTTACCACTGATCTCTACTATGTGCTCCAGGGCACCATGGCAGCTATACCCCAGCCCCAGTATGGAGGAATTTTTTATAATATGGAGTCTGCGAAGTTTGGTGTAGTGGCACATGCCTGTAACCCCAGCTACTCAGGAGGGTGAGGCAAGATGATTGCCAATTCAAGGTCAGTCTGGGCAACTTAGGGAGATCCTGTCTCACAATAAAAAAGTAAAAAAGGCCAGGGAGGTAGCTCAGCACTCCCTGGATTTAATCCCTGGTACTGAAAAAGAAAATTCCTGAGGTGTGTTTGCTACGCACAAAATTCCAGTGTAATTGGTCTGGGGTGTAGCCTGGTTGTCGAGATTTTAAATGTTATATCATACACAGGTTGCTATTCCAGTGTGCGACTAGAGAAACTGCTATTTGCTTTCTGGGGCTGAGGAAGCTGACTTCAGGAGAGGCCGTGTGTCCTGCCCACAGTGCACAGTGAGCGGAAAGGAACAAAAGCTCAGGTCTCCTGACACCTGTCCTAACTGTCTTTCTATGCGGTACCAGTTATCTTCACTTTAAAGGGACACTCATCTCCTGGAGCACTGAGGAGCAGCCCCTGTTCACAGGTACCCCAAACCGTCTTTCTATCTATCTATCTATCTACCTATCATCTATCTACTATCTTTTTTCTATCATCGATTATCTATCATCTACCTATCAATCTATCATCTTTTTTTTTTTTTCTCCGGTACCGGGAACCGAACTCACGACCTTGCGCTTGCCAGGCAGGCGCTTTTGCCGCTGAGCTAAATCCCCAGCCCCCTATCTATCTATCTTTGTGGTGGTGGGGATTGAACTCAAGGCCTTGTGTGTGCTAGGCAAGCACTCTACTACCACTGAGCTACATCCCCAGCTCTCACCTTCCAATTTTAGGATAGCGTATGAAAAAGAAGTTATGCTATCATAATTTTGCATCTAAAAATCACCAAATAGTGTTGTGTGTGTTCATGTTCATGTTCCTCTTTGTCATTTTGCCATTTCATTAAAGGGAATAATGTTATGATATTCTATTCTCCCTTCAAGACTTAATAAAAGTAATTTCATTTTGAATGAAAATCACACACCATCTGTAAACATTTGGATTTAAGACTGCATTGGCCTCAGCATGCCAAGAGCACTCGGCAGCGGCGTAGACTACCCTGTTGAAAAAGCTCGAGGTTCCTTGGCCCACGGGAGGGAGAGCAGGGCTAGGCACCATCCAGATACTTCTTTTGCTTCTCCCCCAAAGCTTGACTGAGCACCCCTAACGCATACCACTGCTGTAGCTGTTTAGGTGAGAATCACCGGGACCACATGCTGGCTTTCTGTTGCCTATGGACAGACCATCCCGAAACCCGGCAGCGAATATCCTACCATATATCGAGACTCAAGACCCAGGGCTCTGAAGGCTGATTCCTCTGACCCCACTGACATCACACAGAGCCACCCTCTGAAGTAATCAAATGGAGCTTGAGTTGCTGTGGAAGCCCTCCTGTCTACCCGTACAAGGGCAGCTGGAAGGCTGGGATGGGCTGGGGCTGTGTCAGCCTCACTGTCCTAGGTGTAAATGACACGTCACAAGGCACCCCCCCCCCCGTGGGAGATTTAAGCTCTTTTATTAAGGAGTTAATAGAAACTCCTTCCTGTTCACCTGTTCCCCTCCAGTTCCCCTCGACAAAAGCCAACCTCAGCTGGGCGTGGTGGCGCATGCCTGTAATCCCAGCACTCTGGGAGGCTGAGGCAGGAGGGTCACAAATTCAAATCCAACCTGAGCAACTTAGTGACATAGCAAGACCCTGTTTTGCAATGAAAAAAAAAAAAAAGAACTGGAGATGTAACCTAGTGTGAAAGTCCTGAGTCCAACCCCTGTTACTATAATAAATAAACAAACAAATAAATAAAATAGAATAAAAACTGTGCACAGTACAGTGCATACATGATTACTGAAAGAATTAAGATACAGAAGTATATACAGTTATAAACAAAATCTTATCCTGCTCCCAATACATAACCTGTACTCCTACCACTTCCCTATTATTATTATTAATCATTATTTCACTACTATTAGTTTGGTGAATATTTTTTTTAGGGTTTCCCTCTTCCTTCTCCCTCCCTCCCTTCCTTCCTTCCTTTCATTCTTCCTCCCTTCTTCCCTTCCATCTTCTCCCCATCCCTCCCTCCTCCATCTCTTTCTCTCCCTTCCTCCATTCTCCCTTCCTTTCTTCTTGTCTTCCCTATCCTGGGTCAAACCCAGGAGCACTTGACCGCTGATCTACACTCCCCAGCCCTTTTTATTTTTATGTTGATACAGAAACTTGTTAAGTTGGCCCAACCAGCCTTGAACTTGCATCCTCCTGCCTCAGCCTTCTGCATAGCTAGAATTACAACTGTGCACTACCTTGCCAGGATCTTTTTCTATGAGCATATACACATGTGCATGTAGACATTTTAACCATGATGAGTACCAGCATGGAATCATGCTAGGTGTTTTTAATTTTAATTCATTAATAAATTAATTATTCTTTTTCCTTTTTTGGAATCACACCATTTGTGTAGTGATGTAACTTGCTTTTTCTTTTTATTTACCTTGGTATTTTTCTTTTTGAAAGGCGTCTACATCAGATACACGACTTGTTTTATCTCATTATTGGCTTATGATATTTTTATTCTTTTCTTTCTTTTCCTTTTTTATTTTATTTTAAAAATAAAAAGAGGAAAACATTAACAGACAGACAACTTTTTACAAAATAGCAACAGAGGGGCTGGGAATTTAGCTCAGCGGCAAAAGCACCTGCCTGTCAAGCACAAGGTCGTGAGTTTGGTTCCCGGTACCGGAGAAAAACCAAAACCAAAAAAAAAAACCAAAAAAAAAACCAAAATAGCAACAGAACAGTACAGACAATACAGAGTTACAAAGTGTTAGGAAATTAACAATGCTTGTTGTATTACATATTGATATCTTCAAAGTGGTTTCTCATGAAAACAGACAGAGACATGCAATACTGATCAATCAAGGACTCATTGACAGTTTCTTTCAGCAAAGAAATAGAAGACAGTAGAACAAATATGTTACCTATCCTGTATATACATACATACAAAATTTCTCCCTCTTTCCCTTCTCTTTCCCCACATCCCAGTTGCCCTTTACCCATGAGAGTTTTCCTATCATTTCACAACATCTATCATACCTCCGAGTTTAAATTAACTCTTTCAGGTTTTACATTAGTGAAACAATGCTGTGCTTGCACATGCAGGTCTGATTTATTTCACTTCTGAGTATGGTCTCTAGTTGTGACCATTTACCTATAAAAGCCTCGAGTTTATCTTTCTTTATAGCTGAATAATATTACATTATATAAAAGTACCACAATTTTCTTATCCAATCCTCAGTGGATGGACATTTGAGTTGCTTCCACAGTTTAGCAATTACAAATTGTGCTGCTATGAACATAAGTGCACATATATCACTGTGATATGATGTTTTGAGATCTTCTGGGGAAATGATATTTTTATTCTTTAAGAAAAAAATGTTTGGTTATACTTGGGTCCTTCAGCCATGGAGGGGAGGTTTCCTTCCAAGCTCTTGTCCCTGCTCTGCCAGCTGCTCGGACCAACAGCGCTGGGCTCAGAGCAGGCGCGGGGAGCTGGCGGTTGTGCGGTCAGACGCCCTGCTCAGCAGGGTCTGCTGCCTGGGCCAGATGGCACCTTTCCCGTGCCTGACGAAGAGACCGGCTCTGTGGTCCTAGGCAGGGCGGCCCCTGCTGTCCTCTACAGCGCATCTCCTGCTCTGCGGTAAGGTGGGACACTGGGCTGGTCTGAGAAGGTTTTCTGTCTCTCAGGACCCCAGGGCTTATGTTTTCACCCTTTCTCCAGAGGCAGGGGCTCTTTGCCCTGCGGTGGGCAGCTTTGCTACCATTCCTGCCTCTTGGCTACTTGAGTTCACATCTACCCGCCACCCCAGCTGACCGTTACCTGGGAGGACAGTGGGCGTAATCGCTGTCTCTTACTCTCCCTCAGTTTATCTTGTGATCACTTGGGAGACATTGTTCAGGAAAGTGTAGAGTTCCTTGCAGAACCCATTTATTGGGAACAGATTGACTGGCCCACATTCAGTCTTTAAAAATTCGGCAAACGTATAGCTGTCTTCTTCTTACCTGCTTTGATGAAATTGCCTTCTGTCCTCACATCTCTAATGGGTTCAATAAAATGATGATTTTATAGTTAATCTGACTTTTTCTTGTTAGAATGAAAGTGATGTTGTTGAACTGTTCTAGAATCTAAGCAGAAATGGAACTCTAGATCTTTTACAAACCCCTTTTCTATGGAAATTCTCAAATATTGAAAAAAATGGAAAGGATAGTAAGTATTTACTATCAGTGTTCTGTGAGAATTTATCCGTGATGCTCTTCCATATTAATACACTACAGCTCTGTTGAGTACTCCATTCTTTTTAGCAGCAGTATAATATTCTATAATATAATACTACTTCAGTTTAGGTAAGCACATGCTAAACAAGTGCTCTAGTACCACCATCCCTGCATCAAATATTTTTAAAAGCATTTTTCTTTGTACTCCAGTGTGAGTTTTTGTTTGGAATGGGATTGGATTGAATGGGTTAAAAGTTACACATAGTTTATGTTTTCATAATGTCAAATAGCGTGTTAACTCTTTGTACCATTTTATAGGTTCTCTCTTCTTCTTTTTTTTTTTTAGTTTTTTTCCACTACCAGGAATCAAACTCACAATGTTGTGATTGCCAGGCAGGTGCCGTGCTGCTGGGCTAAATCCTCAGCCCCTTCCTTTCTCTCTTCATTCTGTTGGTTGTTTTTTGTTGTTGTTTCTTCTGCTGTGTGAAAACCTTTA
Organism: Chinchilla lanigera; assembly: GCF_000276665.1. Classification (NCBI taxonomy): domain Eukaryota; kingdom Metazoa; phylum Chordata; class Mammalia; order Rodentia; family Chinchillidae; genus Chinchilla; species Chinchilla lanigera. The sequence goes on from NW_004955403.1 coordinate 20,614,350, forward strand.
AATTTGATATGATCCCATTTATTGATTCTTGGTATTATTTCTTGTGCAACTGAACCATGTTTATAGCAGCCCAATTCATAAATCTTGGAAGCATCCTATATGTCCACCAACAGATGAATGAATAAAGAATATGTGGTATTTGTCCACGGTGGAGTAAACTCTGCCATAAAGGAGGGTAGATGTGGGTCATTTTTAAGAAAATGGGTGTACCCTGAGACTCTAGTGTTAAGTAAAGTAAATCAGACACAAAAGTTTAAATATCTCATGATTTCCTCTTATATGAGCCACCAAAAATATAAATAAGAAGTAAAATTAAAGACACACAATAGAAAATAAGGAGATAAATCTTTTTCAAATGCGAAGGGAACCATGATATAGACAGAAGGGAGAGGGGAGGGAGAAGACAAGGATGAAGAAAGAATTGAGATTTGTGACATACATGTATCATGGAGACTATGATCGTTATGTCTGGCAAACATGTACTGATAAAAAATAAAAACTGAAAAAAGGATGTAGACTATCTATACACCACGGAGCACTACTCTGCTATAAAGGATAAAATGAGCCATTTGTAAGAAAATGGATGGATCTTGAGACCATAGTGTTAGGTGAACTAAATCAGACACACAAGCTGAAATGCCACATGATTTCTCATATAGGAGGGAGGTGGAGGGAGGCAGACAGGAAGCAGAGAACAGGACGAAGAAAGAATTCAGATGTACTATATACACATGCCAATTCCCCAAGAGGAAGGTGAACATTAACACAAGAACAAGAATTGAAAAAAAATAAAAATGGGAAAAGTGTTTGTACCAGTTATATTCCTACCAACATTGTTTGAGTGGCATCAAAACTCTTAGCCTGATTTAAAACGGTGAGGCTGCTAACTCTACAGAGACTATAAAGCAGTTAGGTTGCCAGTTTGATGCTTTAAGAGACATTCTCATTGCAAAAGTCTGTCTTCCACTCCCCAGAACATCTCAAGGAGGGAAGTAAACATTGGTCTTGGGTTCTCTTAGGCCAGAATTGTTTGCTCTCTAAATGCAATTCACACTTCCAGCTGCTATTACCTCCCTGTCCTTGTACATAAATGACTCTGATGATTGCCTCTGATGACTGATGGCTCAGGCAAAATATCTACTTAGCTTTTGGCATTAAAGGAAAAGCAAGTCAATGTCATTCAAGCAACTGAATGTCATTCTATAGCCTCTAGGTTAAAAAAAAAAGAAAGAAAAGCATCAGACACACCCTTGCTTAAATTCTCATCCTGATTACTTAAAATTCTAGCATCTTATACATCATTTACAACCAATAAATATGCATATTTTATTCCTACAACATGCATATGTATTCTGCTTTGAACTAAGGAGCATACAAAGTTATCCAGGGATCCTTGTTTATAAGAATTTAATATATTTACATCTAGATATATTTATATCTACCAATTTCAATAGTTTATCCTCTAGGAAGCTTTTCATCCATCCAGCATCTGTCCATTCAAACAGTTACTTACTTAACATCCATTTCTAATGTCCACTCTGCTATGATCGCGCTTAGACACTCCTAGTTGAATGAAAGATGGCTTTTGTTCTCAATAAAAGACCATCTAGGGGGAGATAGACATGCTACATCCTACAGGGCATTAGCAAAGACTTGCTAGGAGAGGTGGCATTATAGATGTTTGAAGGGGACATAAAATGTTGTCAAAAGTTCTTTTCTTTGCCAGACTTTACCAGACTTCTGAACCTCCTTCTAGGCACATCTGTGGCCCTCCTTGCACAATTCAGGGTTAGCAAAAGAACCTTGCTTAGTCACTTTTTGCAGAGCACCCTATGCTTGATACCTGGCCATCCTTGGTATCTGCTCAGGTACCTCATCCTCCACCATCTTCCAACCAATGTCTGGTCACCGGGCCTGTCTTCACCAAGAATCCTGTTGTGCTGGTTTAAATAGCAGTCCCCTTCACCCTGATGTTTCCTGCTAGTAATTTTCTGTTCATGGCTCTTTAGTTATAAATTATCTTTCCTCTGTTGTATTCAGAGTTGAGCCCAATCTCTCTACCCTACTGCCAGACCCCATTGCAATGGTACTTACATGAATCACAGTAGACCTAAATAATGTCTTCCTTACCAATCTTTAACAAGTATCACTTCCTAACTCTTTCTTAACAGTGTCAGTGGGTGACCTAGGAGGTTTGTCCCAGGCTGAGGAAGCACACTGGAAAACTCATGGGGGTGCAAAGTGCATTGGAGAAAAGATTAGTGGGTGTTGAGTCCTAGAACAGATGCTGAAATAAGAATTTTAAAAAATAATTGTTGGTGGTCAATAAAGAAAGAGGGCATCACTACAGTAAAGAGTGGTTAGAGAAGCCTTGTGGAGAAGGAAGAAGGCTTTGAAGGATGGGTAGGATTTGATAGTTTGCAGGAAGAAAAAGCCCCAGAGGCAGGGAGAGCAGCCTGAGCACAGCTCTGGGGTCAACCAGTACTCTCAGAAGGCCAGCGGCATGAATTTAGGTGAGGCACAAGTAGGTTCCAATGTTCTATCACACACTATCCTGCTTTAAGATTTCCACCTAAGCTGTTTCTCTGCCGAGAATCCTCTTTACCAGTAGCAGAATACTTTTGGTGGTCACTTATAGAAAAACAAAGTTGGAAAGACCAGGAGGTTGCTCTCAGTGTCGGTTCATCATTCCATCAAGGCTCTGTTTCACTGAGTTTATCTCCCTTCCCTTGAATACTGACTTTATTCTCAAGCTGACTTTTCTCCCTGGTAGCAGAGCGGCTGCTGCTAGCTCCCAGACTACACATCCTTATTCATACCCAGGAAGGCAAAGTTGCTCTTTCCCACCTTTAAAGAAATGCCTCAAGTTTTACACTGGTTAACCCAGCTTGGATCACATGCCTACCGATAAAGTAATTCCTGTTGCTTGTAAAGATTGTCGTGAGCTGATTGGCCTATGTCAGTCCATCAGTCACTAAGGCAAAGAGATTTAATGGGACCAATCAGGGGCCCAGATCACGAGATGAGGGCGAGCTCTATGCCGGACTACATTGTGGATAGACTGCATGTGTAAGGGAGTCTGCAGGGCGGGTACAGGGGAAAGCAACGGGAAATTCTACTCCATTGCTTCAACTTTGCTGCCAGGTCAAACTCATTCTTTCTTTAGATCTCACCTTTAGATGTCAGGCCTGCAGAGAGGTTTTCTCTGATCTCCCAGACTAAATTAAAGGATTCCTCTTCTAGCTCATGACACTGTATAGTTTTCTTTCATAACACTTATCATCTTTAAAATATATACTTATTTGTGTGATTATTTATTCAAAGCCTGGTTCTTGCACTCAATTCTGAGCTATGTGAAAGCAGGGACTTATGATTTTTTTCTCAGCACAGGTCCCTAACTGGCACATTTTATGAAGATGTGAGAATCAATGAAGGGATTCATCTCAATTCCTATTCAATAATGAGAATTACTATTCTTTTTTTTTTTTTTTTTCCCAGTACCGGGAATCGAACTCACGACCTAATGCCTGTCAGGCAGGCGCTGTGCTACTGAGCTAAATCCTCAGCCCCTAGAATTAGTATTCAGATTAGCTTCAAAATTGACATGGTAGCCAGGTGTGGTTGTACAAATCTGTAACCTGAGCTACTCAAAAGGCTAAGGCAGGTGGACAGCAAGTCCCAGGCCAGTCTAGGGAACTTAGTGAGACCCTATCTCAAAATAAAAAAAATTAAAAGGGCAGAGCACTTGCCTTGTATGCTCCAGGCTCTGAGCTTAATTCCCAGCATGCACACACACATACACACACACTCAAAGACATGATAACAGACAAGATAAGCTATAAAAGTGAACACTAAACTCACAACTATATTATATAATGTAACCAAAAACTGGTAAGAGCAACAGAAAGATATCCTAAAAGGTACATGGATTAGGAGCCACTCACTATAAATTATACTGTCAAATACCAGTTCTAAATAAAAATCTCATCATTGGTAAAAATATTAATTCCCACTGTCTTGTTATGAGAGTTATATTCAAAACAGCACATTTTAAATGCACTTAAACAGACCAGGACTATTTTACTTTCCTTATGATAATTACCTGCATTAAAAATGCATAATCATGGAAACTGCAGCTATGCAGGGATTTTTATCTGGGCTTAAGACAGAATTATAAGCTAGTGAAGCTGCTGTCACTCAAACTATGTATTTTGACCTGTGGTTTGTTGAAATTTTATTTTCAGATCAATTTTGATTCATTTTTCAAATAAAAAAATGTTAAAATCAAATTGTAACATTTCAAAATATTCATGCTCACAAGTATAGGTGTAACCCGTCCCACCAGGCCTCAGTTTCTTGTTAAAAATGTTTGGAAAGTCCATTTATAGAACATCTATAAAAACAGTCAAATTATTTGGACAGCCTTACTATAATTACTTCCTGTTCTTTTCAGTGGGAAAAACTCATTATTTCATTGATCCAATAAACAATGAAGAATCTATTGACCTCTATTTATTGATTTTATCACTTTGCAACAGAACTTTTGTGTTGTTGTACATAACAGCCAGTAGTGGATAGGAACCAAAGTATTATATATGGAGAGATATTAGAACATGTGAAGAAGTTTGTAGTTATTTGATTTCAGTTTTTATTTCATTTTTAAAAATAGATATGCAACTTTTTTTCAAAAAGTTTCAATCCCTAGTTGTTTGAATCTGTGGATGCAGAACCTGTGTAAATGCAGGGTCAAATGTACCTTAATTTGTATTTTTTTGCGATAACTTTTTTCCTATTGTGTGTCTTTTATTTTGTGCTTTATTTCTATATTAGATCGCTCATATCT
>NW_004955403.1:20620067-20634911 GCF_000276665.1 Chinchilla lanigera
ATCTTGGAAACAACTCAAATGCCCATCAACTGAGGAATGAATAAAAAAGATATGGTCTCTTTATATAACGGAGTATTACTCAGCCATAAAGAAGGATAAATTGGAGACTTTTATAGGTAAATGGATGCAACTTGAGTCCATACTCATAAAGTGAAATAATGTGTAAACATCCTAGTGTGAGAAGCTGAAAGAGTTAATGTGACCCAAAATGTACAATGGATATTTTAAAATGGGAAGAAACTTCAAAAGGAAAGAGAAACTGGTTTAGGGGAATGGGAAAAAAAAAAGAAGGGAAAAGCAAAGGAAAAAATATATATGTATATATAAAAATAGTTAATACAGGTATGCTGCTAATTTCTCAGTCCACTGGAAAGATAGGTTTGTGCTAATATCATCCGGACAATTAAATGCTGATATCTCATACTCTGAGTAACTAATTTAGAGATAACAATCCTCAGTGTGTTGACCACTGTTACCCTCCTATCATATTGTTTTGGAATTTTGTGTTTGTTTTTTGTTTCTTTTTCTTTAGAAAAATTATGAGGTTCCAACTCTACGAAGAAATAAAGACAAAATATGTAAAACTAAAGAAATGAAAATCCTAGGCCCTTAACAACAAGGCCTCTATTTTTTTTTTAAGTTTGATAAAGACCCAAGTCAAACAACAAGATGTACTTTTTTGAAGTTTAAGAATTTGTTGGAATTTTTTTAATGAGTCACTCTTCTATCTCAGTCTTATTTTGTTTTGCTCATGAAAACATTACCCGTACATTTGAAGTCATTCAAATATATTCAGCAGCAACTTTGTAGAAATACAGGAATAACAACCTCAGTTTCCTTTGTCCTTTCACAGCACAGAATTCTTTTATCAGGTTTGTTGTGTTTCCCCCATACCGACAAAATGGTCCTTAGGCAGTAAACACCAGCTGTGCGTCTTCCAGTGCCACTCAGCTCTGATACCGTCCACTGGAGACCCATTCCACGGGCTGAGGGCTCAGTGCCCAAGACTGCCCCTCTCCTCATTTAAATGCCAATCACAAGCCTAGTGTTCTTTTCACCTTTTCTTCTACCTGACCGCCAATAGCCCTCCTTGGATCCTGTTAATTTGCTAGAGTGACTCACAAAATTCAGGGAAACACTTCCATTCACCAGTTCATTATAAGGGAGAGTACAAATGGTACAGATAAAGAGATGCACAGGGTAAGATACGGAAGGAGGGGCACAGAGATTCCTTGCCCTCTCTGGGCACGGTGCCCTTCAGGAGGAAGCTCCACATGCCTGCTGTCTGGAAGCTCTCTGACTTCAGGGTTTAATGGAACTTGATAACACAGGTATTACTGATGAAATCACTGGCCCCTGGTGATCAATTTAATCTTCAGCCTCTCTCTCTCCCCTGGAGGTTAGAGGGTGAGGCTGAAAGTCCTAACCTTCCAACCCTGCCTCAGTCTTTCCGGTCACCAGGCTTCACCATGAAGCTACCTTGGAGCTGTCAGCTAATAGTCAACCCACTAGCATAAAGACAAAGATACTTGCCACTTTGGAGATTGCAAGGATTTTAGGAGTTGTAGGCCAGAAAATGGTAATGGGACCGAACACATAGTAATTCACAACATCATACTTTCAATAACTACCCAACATTTCTGTGCCTCAGTTGCTTCATCCACAGAGTGCTGGGCAGTAGGCGGTCAGTGTTTGCTGAATGAGTGGATGAATGAACAACAACAGAGTGGCCACCATGCGCTCGGCAGGGCTCAAATATTCTCTTATGTAAGCCCTAGAAAGCCAATGTTAACTCTTTTTTAACTTTTAGTTTTATTATTAATGTTTGCAGTATTAACTTTTAAGTCAAAAAGAACAGAAGTTTAATTAACTTGCCGTGGTCACCAGCTGGCATTGTGTGAGATTTGAACCCAGGCTGTCTAATGCAGTCCTAGTGTTCTTAAATACTCTGTGTTCAGATTTTCCCCTTGGCTCCAAGAGGAGAAAGTCAGGTAAAGGCAACTCAACTTCTGGCATTCCAGCTGTCCCTTGCCTGGGCAACTTGAGGCTGTGCCATGAGGGAGTACACCATGTGCCAGGGCAGCTCAGTAGGGCTGGAATCTCTGTTGTGACTTGAAGATCTTGGTTGCTGGAGAACGTCTTTATCTTTTGTGTTTTGAAGAGAACATATCTAAGGTCCCCCTAAATCAAAGACACAGGGTCATGCCCTCAGAGTCTGCCTGCTAACTGAATGCTTTCGGGGTAGGTGGGGGATAGAGCCAAGTCCTACTGCTATCTTCTTCAGAAACCTGCATATAACACTCTTGTGAGAAATTTTTGTTTGTTTGTTTGTTTGTTTGTTTTGGTTTTTCTCCGGTACCGGGAACCGAACTCACGACCTTGCGCTTGCCAGGCAGGCGCTTTGTCGCTGAGCTAAATCCCCAGCCCCTTCTTGTGAGAAATTTGACTCCTGGTGAAACAAACAGTCAGTGTCTGCTTTAGACTCAGATGGTTGACCTCACTACTGTTGAAGCTGCAAACGTCATCCTAATTAATATTTAGAAAGTGTATGCATGGACACTGAAGTTCAGTTTGTATCACACTGAAAGCCTTCATTTTATTTTGAAAATAGCCAGTGCCACATAGTGACCTGGCTATGTAGAGTTTGAAATGAGATTCTCTGTTCTTCACTATGGTCTAGAAATATGTTTTATATTTTGACATCATGTTGAAATTGGATTTATATAGCAAAAATATTTTATGGCATAAACAATATTTTTATAAGCTGAAGCTAAGTGAGAGTGACTCCAGTTATATTGTGAGAGTCAACGGTCTCCTGTGTACCCCACAAAAATGCAGCCCCGACTACACATGCTCATGAACTGTCAAGGGGAGCTCCCAACCTATAAGGTCAGGCATAGGAAACAGCACAGCTGCACATGTTCATAGCCACACTAATCTATTTTAAATATTCTTTAAGGGTGGGGGATATAGCTCACTGGCACAGAGCCTGCCTGGCGAGCACAAGGTCATGAGTTCGATTCTTGGTACCAAAAAACCTCCCCCAAAACACAAAACCTTTAAAAGTGTGAACTGACTGAGAGGAAGAAGACAGAAGAGCCATGCCAATGAACAAGTAGGATGGTGTACTGTAGAGAACTATTAATAAAACAGTAGAAGTATGACTGGAGTATTTTCTTACCCCAAATCACTTATCTGAAATTGTTTGATATTCATAACTCCCAAAAAGATTTATCAAGGGGCTGAGGATTTAGCAAGGTAGTGAGTTCAGTTCCCGGTACCGGAAAACAATCTCCCCCAAAAAACAAACAAACAAAAAAAAATCAAAAAGGTTTATCAAAATATCTAAACATTTAAAACCCTTTCTTACCCATGCCCTTCAAAAAATCTTGTGTGAGGACTGTGATCCAACCCAGTACACACAAAATACTGTTCATTTTGGAAGCCTACCATATGTCATTTTAACATAACAGAGTGCCATTTTGATAATGCCTGCACCACACCCTGTGGTGTCTCAGTAATGGACGACACAGTAGCTTTCTGTTTTTTTGAGACAGAATCTTGCTGTACAGTTCAGGCTGGCCTTGAACTCACCATGTGGTTCAGGCTGCTTCAAACTCGAATATTCTCCTGCCTCAGCCTCCGGAGTGCTAGGATTATAGGCGTGCATCACCATGCCCAGCATCTTTCTGGCTTATTCATTTTTTCATCTTTGCGGTTTACATGTATATTTTCTTGCTTCCTTTGGTTTCTCTCTGAAACAGAAATATTTTAATGTAGATACATATAAATATATTTGAAAACTTCATAGTTAATGATGAAACAATATAATATGCTTGAAATATTTTTTAAAACTCTAAAGCATACATAAATTTTTTTTCGCAATTATCAATAGGAACCTCTAAAAACAGTTTTCTATGTAATAATTTACTTTCCAAATTAGATTCAGAGAGAGAAAGAGAGAGAGGGAGAGAGAGAGGGAGGGAGGTTTAAGGTGGTTATTCAAACTACATATGATGTTATTAAAATGGATGTAAAACTAGTGGAAACAAGCTCTGCAGAAATTAGTACAATTACATAAAAATAATGATGTTAAATTGTTAACTCATCAAACTGACTACCATAAATGTTCCCTGTACATTCATGGTAGCAAAACTGCCTATTTACTAAAGAGTATTTCTCCTTGTACATAATACATAATTGTACTTTAGTTAATTGAAATACATTTATATGCACTTAAGATACTGTGTTCTTAGAACCAAAATCTGCTAAGTAAATGTCTATATTTGATTATGTGTCACTTGTTTATTAGGAAAAACTGAAAAGATGGTAAAATTGCTTACTATACTTTAATCGAATATCAATATTAATACAATCAAGAATAAGGTCAAACAGAATTCTTCCTTATAAAGCCAAATAGGCGAAGGTCATCTTTCTTCCCCTCCACAGGCCCTTTTATTTCCATGTTAAACTTAAAGGAAACTCATTAAAGATTTTAAGGATAATGAAATATTATGATGAATTTAAAATTCTGAGTAACAAAAGCATCACCACACATAAAGCTTTTAGAGCTGGATCACACACTTCAAGGAAATGGAATATACTGTAGCAAGATGACCTTAACATTAAGACTACATCAAACATAATTGTACTGCTTTGTGGTTGAGAAGCACTTTCATCATCCAGAATCATGGGGCCATCAACAGGAAGAGATGTTACCCTTATTTATGACTACAAAGGAAACTTATTATTTGAGTCTCAGAAGATTATGACATTTGCTTCAGTTCTGCTTTTGACTTCATATGCAGCAACTTTAGTGAAATGGTTTCAGAAATTTTTGACTCAGTACTGGGACTGAACCCAGGAAATATGAAGCTACATCACCACCTTTTTAAAATTTTATTTTGAGACATGGTCTTGCTAAATTGCCCAGGTTGGTTTTCAATCCTCCTGCCTCAGTCTCCCAAGTAGCTGGGATTACAGGCATGTGACAATGTGCTAATGTGAGAACCTCTCTTAAAGATCTTTTTATAGTACAATAGACTTCTGCTGCTAGATATTTTCTTCAGAACTATGTCACAATAACATCTTATTTCCTAATTTACTTCTGTTTAGTTATTTTTAACTAAAATTATGATGCATATTAACTCTAATAAATAAAAATATTTAAACTCTAATAAATAAAAATATTTAATAAATCAGAAGTGCAAGTTCCTAATTTATCTCTCTTGGTACTGAATAAATCAAGGTGCAATTTAATTTATAATGTACATAATTGAACTCTATCTTGAAGAGTCAAGTTTAACTGGAAAATCAGTGAGTTCAGCATATCCTTTAGAAATTTTCAATTTTTGAAAATATGTACATGTGGTATTGTTTCCAAAAAAGAAAAGAGAAAAATTAGCATTTTATTTACTACAGTAGAGGCAACTAGCTTTTACTATAGATAGGATAGTTTATTTAAAACAAAGTATCTTGCAAACTTAAAATTATAATTTTGTTTAAGTCTTTTTCATTGCTTTTTTTTTTTTTTCCTTACCTGGAATCGAACTCACGACGTTGTGCTTGCCAGGCAGGCGCTGTGCCGCTGAGCTAAAGCCCCAGCCCCTTTTGTTGCTTTTTTTTTCTGGTAATACTATTTGATTCTTTACTATAGTTTGACTCTCAAAGAGATTAAAGTGATAAATCATCTATTTTATAAGAACATTATGACCAGGGAATCCTGAAAAAAGTCCTTTAGTGTTTTAGAAAAGTGCGTGACATGTAAGAAAAAAAAAAACCCCATTATGTCGTCTTTAGGAAAACATACTTAGAGGCCAGTTTCACTGTAGGCCTTTTAAAGGGTTCGACATTTGCCATACTGGCATATTTAGAAAACAAGTGCGTGGCTGAAGGGGTGTTTATTTTCCCAGCTGATCTATTTTCCCACCTGTACCCATCTCTGCTTCATTCACGGAAAGACAAAGAACACGTCTACTACCGTTGATTTTAACGGTAGTCTTTAGGACAAATGTAGAACAAATTATCTCGTGTTTCAGTGGAATTATGAAGGCAAAAATGATTTTAGATACTAGATTTTTGTGACATAAGTTGAGATTTGGAAACTGGTGACATCTCATCATTTTTTTTTTTTTTTTTGTACTGGTGCCCACACAGCCCAAGTGATGACAGCCATGTAATTCTTTTTTTTTTTTTTTCTGCAGCCATGTAATTCTCCCCGCCCCCCGGTACCGGTAATCAAACTCACGACCTCATGCTTGCCAGGCAGGCGCTGTGCTGCTGAGTTAAATCCTCAGCCCCAACAGCCATGTAATTCTATTTGGCTATATCCCTAAATTTATAAGTGATTTTAATAAAAATGTTACATTGACTTTACTAATGAGATGACTTTGTAGGATAACTTCCGTCATTCTCCTTGAGAGTCTTGCTTGCTTCTGAATGCTTAGTTGAGTATATGTCATTGCTGTAGTCTGTTTTTATTGAGTGCTTATCATATGTAAAGCATTTCACATAAGTTATCTTACTCAATCCACTTAAAACTTTATAATGTGAGCATTATGATTCTTTATATTAAATCAACAAGGAATCTGAGACTCAGAAAAGTGAAGAAACACCTGAAGACCTATTCACAGTCAGAGGTGGGATTAATTCAGGTCTTTTTTTTTTTTTATGAGACAGGGTCTCTCTACTTAGTCCAGGCTGGCCTTGAACTCACAGCTATCCTTTTGCCTCAGCCTCCCAAATGCTGGGATTACAAGCGTGCATCACCACACCCTCCCACCTCAATTCAGGTCTGACTCTGAAACCTAAGCACTTCCTACTATGCCTCTATGTAGATAGTCAATTCATTAGTCAGTCAATGTTCTATTAGAAATACACAAATTACCGAGGCATGGTGGCACACTCCTATAATCCCAATACTCTGAAAGGCTTAGGCAGAAGGACTGTGAGTTTGAGCCCAGCCTGGGCAACTTGGTGAGTTAGCAAGACTCTGTTTCTAGAAAGGAAATAAAAAATGTGCTGGGGATGTGATTCAATTTTAAGCAGCTCCCCAGATTATTTATTAAAGATTAACCATCTCTAAATGCCCCTACACATTGTCCTTAAGGTACTGTATATAACTAGCATTTAATAAGGTATTTTTGAGGGTGAATTTTTCTCCTGTACACTATTAATTCAGTTTTATTACCTATTGTTGTTTATATTTTCACAAATTGGATTCTCATGTGTACAGTGATGGTCCAGATCTTTCAAAGTGACTTCCCCAAGAAAGCATTTCTCAGCTACAATTTCTTGCCCAGTTTTGTAGGAGCCATTGTCCTTGTGTCATCACCTAAGATCCCCGGTTTCTTTCTTATGCCTTTCTGTGGAAAATAACAGAATGCCAAGACATATTTCTAAGAAACCACTCACTTAAAAAGAATTAAAACCTGAGGGGTTTTCCCCCCACAGTAAAATCATCAGCCACACAGAACGCCTTCTAATGAAGGAAGTAAATGAATAAAATAAAACACCAGCAAAGGTTTATAGCCATCATAATTTACCCTATTCTGCATGCTCTGCACACTTACAATTTCTACATATTCACTTGTTGATTTTCCCTGTTTCATAGTTTCATCCATTCCTCTTTTGTCATCTCAAATACTTTATAATCTCCCCAGAGCAGGACCTTATCTTTGAGGTTTTCATTGAGATATGATGCTGAAGACCTCAGCACAATGAGTAGATCAGCACTCCATGAATACAGACTGAAAAATACTGAAATAATAATTTCTGTGCAAAGGGAGGAATTAACACCATGAAGAAATAGTCTTTACTTAGTTTTGAGTCAAAATAAACACGATGAAATACAATCTCTTTCTATAATTATAAAATTTAAAATGTGGGCCTTTTCAAGAGCAAAAACAAAGGGATCAAATTATCAGCAAATTTAGTTTTTCATGGAAAAACCATGAGGAAGAAAAAGTTTATTGAATTATAAAGATGAACTGTGGCATGCTACTGTAATTACAGACAACAATAGGTATTGCATAATGCAAAAAACTAGAAGGATTTTGAAATGGTGTGCCATAAAGAAATGCTAAGTATTAGAGAAGATAGATACGCTTCTCTTGATTTAAACATTATGCAATGCAGATATGTATCAAAATATTGCATAGTACCCTATAAATATGTATACTTTCTGTGATTTTATGGATCAGTTTTAAAAGGACGTTTAACTTTCAAAAAAGTAAAAAGAGAAAAAAGAATTTATAAAGGTTAAGTCCCAGACAATGGGGTGTTGGGCATTTCTTGAGCTTCAGATAGAGTTTTTCAAGAGAAAAGAGAAAGAGCACAAACACTTTATATTCCTGTCTTGGAGCACAGAGTGTCACAGTGGCTTTCTGAGAGGTCATCAGGGTGCTGGGATGTGTGTATGTTACTCAGGCGGTTGGTCCTTCATCAGGCTCACAACAACAATGGTTTCACTATGTAGTTTGTCTGTATGTATTAGATTTATCTAGTGATTATTCACAAACTATTATAGGTTCCAATTATTTGAGTCTAGAAAATCTGGACTAAATGTTTTAATATAAGAAGAAACCAAAGTGTAGAAAGACTGATTGACTCTCTTAACTGTAGGTTTTAGAGTAGGGCTCTATCAGGTCCAAATTTTACTTCTTTTAGTATTTGTATTATTTATATATATTATGCTTGTGAAACAGCTAAGTAAACATCTTACAGTGATATTAATTTATGGTGACTTAACACTATTCAAGTAGGAAGAAATTTAGCAGTAGTCTCTTGTGGAAATAATTCAGGATAGAATTTCCACATGGCAGACAGATTTAAAAAATATTAAGAACAGGAGGACATGGTTTAAACAATATGCAGTTATTACTTCGTATTTCCCAAGGTATGACGATAGCCTACTCTGATTTTAACAGTAATGCTTATAGAAGGAAATGATTAGTTTCTCTATAGAAACTAGAAAATTCTGAAGAGTGTGGTAGCCACTCTTGTCAATGAAGAAAGAAGTTCAAATGACCTGCTTGTTGGAATTTCATCTGCTCACTGGAAGTGTAGACATAATTATGACAGTAAGACCATCATAGGCATCCTTGATCTCTTTTTCCCTTGGAAGAGAAAATGACTCCTATTCCATGTCATGTTTTGCAGAACTTCTGGTACCTCTTTTTCTCCTCTTAAATTTGATCTTTTCCCTCAAGATAAGCAACAGATGCAGCTAGCATTAAAATATGCCTCTTGAGACCACAGAAAAGATGCAAAGGTTCTGTGGGTGGGAGTTTGATTCATAATTTAGACATAATTTCTGATTTGGACAATGATTGAAGCAAGGTCTTCTGACAATGGCCCAGGATATTCTTGACTCTTACAATGACCCCCTACGCCTCACCAAAGTACTGTCCTTGCTGAATTTCCTGAAGCTGGGACAGCAATTAGGCCCATAAAAATGAAGTTCATTAATGAAAACTAATTGAAAATTAATTCATCATGACTCCAGGGAAGAGCTTGCATTTAAAATGTTGTGTTGTTAGCAAGTGAGTCTCTAATCATCAGAGCATGGCGAAATACTTCAGAATGACACATAGGTTAATGAGGTGGTGCAGCATCAGAAAAACAATGCCTTGTAACATTAAAAAAGCCACCATGCTTAAAATGCTGCCCCGTCCCTCCCTTCTGGCTTCCTTTCCTGCCTCATTCTACCTTGTTATCACCGGACACAGCAGATGCCATATTATTATCCCTTCCTCGAACAAAACTTTCCCAGAGAAGACACTCTGTAGTAATTCTCCAAGTACTACTTGTTAATGTATACTACAAACCTTAAGAATCTCTTTTGTTAGTTTGCTTTGGTTTCGCTTTTCGGAGACGGGGGTCTCACTGTACAGTTAGTTCAAACTGGCCTTGAACTCACTATATAGTCCAGGCTGTCCTCCAACTTGCAAAAAATCCTCAAGCCTCAGCCTCCCGACTGCTGGAATTATTACAGGTATGTGTTATCAAATCTGTTTTTTTTTTTCTTTAAACTATTTAATATGGAAAATCTCAAACATTTGGAAAAAAGAGAATGTATAGTACGACTCATGCCCTTGAATCAGTCGTTATCTACTAGGGACCTATTTTTAAACCATATTTCAGTAAACCTGAACAACTCTTTAGACTTATGATACTTTGTTTTTTTCCAGATAGATATTATGTCATGATCAGTTTGTTTTCTTCCTTCTTGCTTATTCATCTAAGCCTTTTTATTAAAAGCATTGTACATGCAGTGTGGAATATACGAGGCATGGTACATTTACTCCTTTAAAAGCCCACCTAGCTGGGTGAGGGACCATGCCTGGGATTCCAGGGACTCGGTGAGCTGATGCAGGGTGATCACGGGTTCCAGGCCAGCCTTGGTGACTTAGTGAGGCCCAGTCTCAAAATGAAACATAAAAAGGGCTGAGAATGCAGCTTAGTGGTAGTGCACCCTTAGGTTCAATCTGTAACATCAAAAAACAAAAACAAACAAACAAAATCTAACACTGTCCCATGTATGCAAGAGAGTGCTGACGGGCTTTAATTGTGATTTTTCTTTTTTCAGTTCAGTTGTTAAGAGATGTTCTTGTGTATTTTGTGTACATATGTTTTTTATTAGTTCATATCAATTTTATAAAATACTGGGTTTCATTGTGGCATTTTCATGCATGCATATATTTTGATCATATCCATGCTATTACTTTGCCTTTTCCCTTATTTACTTCTTCTGTAATTATGCTTCAGTTTTAAGGCACAATTTTATATAATACTAGCATTGCTGACCTTATAGGTGCTACTAGTTTCCAAGGGAAAATAGAGGCATGAAAAAGACACAGGAGGGCCTGGGGATTTAGCTCAGCGGCAAAGAGCCTGCCTGGCAAGCGCAAGGTCGTGAGTTTGGTTCCCGGTACCAGAGAAAAAAAAAACCAAAAAAAAAAAAAGAAAAAGACACAGGAACTATTTCAATTTTGAGTACACCTACTGAATTTACCTAATGTACTCAGTCAGATAAATTTTTCCCTTGACTGGATTTATTGTACATTTACAGTTATGGATCTTAAGGATTTTATTTGTACTATAGGTTAAACTCTGAACCTTATGCACACTACCTAGAGAGGTAAGCACTCTACCACTGAGCTACGTCATCAGCCCTTTTTATTTTGAGACAGTCTCACTAACTTGCCCAGGCTGGCCTCGAATTCACCATCCTCCTGCTTCAGTTTCCCAAGTAGCTGAAATTATAGGTGTGCACCACTTGGCCCAGCTGATTTTAAGGACCATTATGTAATCATTTTTTGGTACGGGGAATTGAACCTGGGACCTGCACACTGAGCATGACCTAAGCCCTTGTAATGTTTTATTTTTGCAACAGGGTCTTGATAAATTGCTAAATTGCCTAGATTAGGATCCTCCTGCCTTAGCCTACCAGATTGCTGGGCTTACAGGCAGGTACCACCACATTCAGCTTCTTATTTAGTCAATTTTGTGCTCTTTCCTTGCCTGCTATATAATGTACATGTGTGTCATACTTTGTAGGAAGCACAGTGTAAGGAGTTAGTGAGGAATCAGGAACAGGAAAGGAAGTAGACTGTTTACCTATAAAATCCATTCGGAGGAGACATCCAAAGCAGAAAGCAAGCAGCAGCACACGAAGCTGTGTTGTTTTACAGAGACACAAGCATATACACAGCATGTGTGGCATCTGAGCTTTACTGAGCGAAATGCACATTTCTTGACATCTGCATGAATCTTTATGTTCTAAAAGTCGTGACCATCTTCCGGACATCAAAGCCTTTGGGAGTTGACAATAAGTGGAATTTTAGGACAGAAGCAAAGTACTTGAATGACAGTATCAAAAAAATTATGGCTTTCTCCTTTCATTATTAGCAGCTAGTCCAGTATTTAACATCTAATTTTTCTAGATAACTGACAATGGAACCTATAGTTGAGACTTGTAAAAACATTTTAAGTGGTTAAAAAATATGAAAAAATAAATAAAAGAATCCTTGGCTTAATTTGAGTCTGAGCATTTCAAAGCCAGTATTCTGCAAACTCAGAAAAAAAGAGCTTTTCATTAATCCATGATTTTGGAAACAGTTACTCTTAGCCCACAACCACAGACAAATACAAAAATCCTAATGGGACTATTTTTTTACTAAGCCTATAACAGTTTACGTTCACCTAATGGCCTCAGGTTATGAGCAAACTACTCAATTAGAGAATTTAGGCTGGTTGCCCACATATTTTAGAGCAAATTATCCCTTCACAAATGCAGAACCCCCTATATAAAACGCCTAACCAGTATTTCCTGTAAAAAAAATACTATTCCCTAAATTCCCACCTTGAACCTACTAAGGATTTTTCTTTTTGCTAGGGCAAAGATTTTATGGAAATATTTGTTTTTATATCACATACCTTACTGTTGATCTTTTTGCTGGCGTATGTTGTGACCTTAAAGTAGCTAAGAAATTATAATAAAAACACTCCTGAATAAGATATTTCTTTTCTGAGTACTTTGCTAAGTACTTAAGATGAGACTCTTGCATTGGAAGGTGTAGAATTCTGCCAGTTCTTTGATAGCAGATCTTCTGCTTGGGGGGTTAAATGAATTTCATGGTTATCCTTAACACTTACTATTTCTTCTTAGGGCTCTTTCATTTAAAAGGGGGTTGGTGCTTCCAATCTATAAACACCCATTAAAAGTTCTCCACCCTTTTATACTTGGCTGCTGGTCTTAATTGTCTGCAGATGGGTGGATCACTGCATTTTTATTTCAAAGGTAGAGATTTGCAAAATGTAAACGGGCCTATTAAAAGTTCTAAATCATGACTCTCAACATCTATTAAAGGGACCCATGTGTAAAGTGGAATAGAATTCAATGGGAAAGTGTCTCTTAGTAATAAATATTTTCACCCACATTTAGGAAAAAGTGTGTCACTGCCAATGGGTTACGTGTGTAGTCAGCACAAACTACTTTGCTAGAGGGTTATTTTTTAAATTCATGTAAAACTTGGAAAGAAAAAGTGTTTGCAAAACATTATTATTTTTCTCCCATAGTAGTTGATAGATGCTGTGTCACTTAGCTTATATGCACTGACTTGAAACAAAATAACTTGTTATATTTTACATGGCAGAATTAAAAATTCAGTGCAATAGAGACTTACAATACTAACCATCATATTTTACTGTATTTAGTGCAAAACATTAAAATGTGACTATTTCTAGTTTACCTACTGAATGATTATTTTCTATCCTGGTAAAATTCCTTTTAAAAAATATTCTCAAATCACAGTGCTGCTTGTGACTGGGAGCTGAACTCGGGCTGCTGCTGCTGGCACTGGGGTGTTCTGGCTTTTCTTGCCTCAGGGTCTGACAGTTTATCTCAGATTCTACAGTTTCTTCCACCTTCCTTTCACTAGCTTTTCCTTTTAGTCTTGCTTTTCATTAGCCCACCCTGATGCTGACCACTTCTTATCCATAAATTAAGCAGATAAAAACACAAAAGCCTGCTTCTGTTATCTCTGGAAATCAGACTCCATCACAAATTTAGTTTTGACTTTCCTGGGCCTAAAGTAAAGTATTCCAAGTAGCACAGAACAGTGCTAGCATCCCTGAAAAGCCAGCCTTATATATTCACCTTACAGCAGAGGACGTAATGAAATTGCTTTGGACTATTTGTATTGACTATGAGCCCCCAAATCTACCCAGTAATCAAATCAAGGTTTGAATATCTGACATTTCCTTCATCTTTTCTCTAAATGCAATGTACAATTTATTTTATGTTAGGTAAATACTCTTTCCCCTAAACTCCAATTTTAATATATAAATTATAGTGACAATACTTAGAAGATATTCCAGTCATTGAGTTTACATTTTATTTTTACTTAATTTGCTTGTGTGTGACAAAAAGGGAAGCAAAAGTTGGATATCTAAATAGAAACAACAATATCAATTTGAGTTACTCTCCTTTGACTTGTAAAAGTATATTCACAAGCTCTCAATGAAGTTTTACATTTAGAAGCCATTTTAGTATTTATCTTTTTCAGAGTCAAATACATTGATGCTTTTACATGTGGATCTTATTATGTGAATAGCTGTCTAAGCTTGCTATTGAACAAAATCATATGAATTACTAACTGTGACTTTATTTCTTTTATAATCTTTGTAGTTCTTACCATTACTTTTACATGTCTATGTCTGGCATTATGTAGCTTTGAAACCGTGCCAAAATATTTATTGTCGTATATCTGGCGTTCTCATACTATGTAGTTGAGTTTGTTTTCCAAGCCGGACAAAACATAGTAGCAGATAAAGGTCTTGGCATTTGTGTGAAAAAACAAAACAAAAACAAAAACAAACTTTAGTAATTTTTGAACCCCCTAAACTATAACCTTTGGCATCCCTTGAGACATGTGTAGAGTTGAAATTCTCATGCTTGAGTTATCTCTTTCTCCAGATTTTAAATAATTCTACATCAGATGTAAAGTATGAAAAATAAAAGAAAATATAACAACAGAAGAAAGCAGAAAATAAAAGAATGAGCTTTACTGTAGACTAGAGCATTGTGAAACATTTGCAGAGTAGTTTAGATATAATATTTTTCTTATATGCAAATCCCAGAGATCTCGGACGGGGTATCACAGGTACCTCATCATGCTAGTTCTTACTGTTTACATGAAACAACCAGAATGATAAAAAGCTAAACATGCATGAGTTTCTTTCTCCTAATTTTTTTGTAGCTTGATTAGTAAAATTCTTTTTTTTTTATTTTTTTATTTTAGAAATTAAAGGAGGAAAATACTAACAGACCGACAACATTTT
>NW_004955403.1:20636301-20742703 GCF_000276665.1 Chinchilla lanigera
TTCTCAAGTCTATCAAGTGCTGGTATTACAGGTGTGTGCCACCACACTTGGCCTTACATGCCTAGTCTTTAAAAATTTTTTGCTTTTTAAATTTTGAGGCAGCGTCTTGCTGAGTCACCGAGTTGCCTAAAATAGGCTTGAACTTACACTCCTGCCTCAGCTTCCAAGAGTGCTGGTGTAACAGAAATTAGTCAGGCAGGAATCAAGATTCTATTAGACAGTAAAGACAGCGGCCCCCAAATGGTGTTGGAAAACCCCAAATAGTCTGCTGAATTACAATGTTCCAGGGATCTCACAGAAATATCTTCCAGATGTCCTGAGGCTATCAGGAACCTCTCCAGAGCATGACCAGGCAGGCCACTGGCTTAGCCTTGCCGGGCACTATAAGAGCACTACATAGATTAGACAGATTGAAAAGTACGTACTCTTGTTATGGTTTGTGTCTGAATGTTCCCCCAAAAGCCTCATGCAGTCATGGCGGACAGGCTTTTTGGAGGTAGCTGCATCTAGTGTTTGTGATTGATTCATGGTCCAATCTGGGATTAAATATAGTTTTCTAATTTAAAGTGTCACTTTTAGCCAGACAAAGTGGCACATACCCTCGGGTGGGAAGCCTGCATACAATATAAGGATCAGAAATACAATTGCTCTCTTTCCTCCCTTGTTGCTTTTGCTGTTTTCCACTGCTATGAACTGTTGTCCCTCTGCCATGTGGGACCCTGCCTTGGACCCAGCTGATTATGGACTGAAACCTCTACAAACTGTGAACTAAATGTACCTTTCCTTCCTTAACTTGTGGGCATTGGGTATTTTGTTTCAGCAACAAGAGAAAAGTAACGAAGACAAGTGTCCTATAAGATAGGGATTATTGTTTATACAATGGCCTGAGCTCCTTTCTAAGCCCCTTTAAAAACCCTTAAACAAAGAGTCCTCATGGGTATCCTACTCTGAATCCACTCCCAGCTAATGGGAGCTTTATATCTCTTGCTTTCTTGCCTTTATATCTTTTAAATAAATATATCCTACCTCTTCTAACCATGATTTCATTCTTCATCACTGTGGGACACAAGCCGGGTGTTCTGATAACACTGGTATTACAGGCATGTGCTATCATGCCTATTTCATTTTAAACTGTTTTGTTTTGTTTAAAATTGTTTTGTAGTGGAGTTTCAACCCAGAGGCATGCTATCACTGAGCTATACCCCCACCCCCAACACACATACCTTTTTGAGATAGGGTTTTACCTAAATTGCCCAGGTTGGCATCAAACTTGCTGTCTTACTGCTTCAGCCTCTGGAGTAGCTGGGATTGCAGGCATGTGCCACTTTGTCTGGCTAAAAGTGATGCTTTAAATTAGAGACCTATCTTTAAAATTCTACCATACTTAATTAATTACTCAGATAAAAACTAGGGATTCTGCAATACACACATGAATCTAATATTTATATACACTAGTATTAGTATAAAAAACCATGAAACAAACTTTTATGTGAAGTATTAATTAGAATCACAGAAGAGAATCGTAGTTACTTAGAATTAGTAAAGTCAGGGGCTGGGGATTTAGCTCAGTGGCAAAGAGCTTGTCTGGCAAGTGCAAGGTTGTGAGTTTGAGTCCTGGTACTGGAAGAAAAGACAAAAAACAAAAAATAGAGTTAATAAAGTCAAAATTTAATCAGTTAATCTTTTGCTGGTTGGTTCTTCTAAAGTTTTATCCTGCCTCTCCCATCTCCAGTTCCCAGATTTTATCATGGTTCTCCAGTCCCCAGTACCCTTGTACACAACAATTATGTGTGATATATTGATCCACAGGAAGAGCTACTGTTCAATGTTCAGCTATTTCAGAATCTGTGATGTCCTGTATTCTGAAATGCTCCAAGTCTGTGGGTTATGTGTGGTACTGAGGATTGCTGAGCACTTTTGTGGCCATTCACCCTACCCACTTAACTACATTCCCTTCATCTTCAAAGATTTAATGATGCCTGATTTGATAATATAGAATATGATACAGATGCATTCACTTTTTGAACAGGTTGTAGATATCTACATCAAAAAAACTGAATTTATATTCTATATATGAATGTGAATACATACTTTAAATACAATACAACAAAAATACATACTTTAGGGTTATTTTAAAAGTAAAGGCACTTGGGAGGCTGAGGCAGGAGGATCACTGTGAGTTAGAGACTAGCCTGGGCTAGAAAGCTCAAGGCCAACCTGAACTGCATAGCAAGACCCTGTCTCAAAGAGACAAAAACAAAACAAAACAAAACAAAAACCCAAAGATAAAGGTAGTGACAACTAATGTTAAATAATTTTTACTTATCTAAATATTTCTTTTGATCTGGGCTTTATGAAGCAGGAAGGTGGTAAGTTTGAAGGCAGCTTGGACTACATACCAAGTTCAATGCCAGTATGGACTGGATTACATTGCATGACCCTGGCTCAAAAAAAAATTCCTTACTCCTTTTGATACTATGATAGTCACTAAAAATTATCCAGTGCCTTTTATTATACTTTAACCCTTTATTTTATGTCTTAGAGTAGGTGTTCTAAAAGTAGACAGTCAGTTGAGGATTTGTGCACAAGGGATTTATCAAGGAAGTTCATTTGGAGCTGGGGGTGTGGCTCAGTGGTAGAATATCAGAGACCCCTGCAGTGGGTTCCAATCTCCTGCCAGGTGTGGTGGTGCATGGTGGGGAAAAAAGAGCAAGAAATAAAATAGTGGTGCATTAGAGATCTGGGATGACCAGTTGTTCACGGCCAACAAAAGGCTACAAGGTGCCAGAATCCTGGTATATATTGATTACATCTGTGTTTCTGGGAACAGTAATGGCGACTACAGTGGATTAGCAAGAAGAACAGAGCATTCTTGCAAGGACAAGGAAAAGGATGGTGGGAAGCAATAAGGAAACTGTAGTTTCCCCAGATGCCTTATCATTTTCAGCAGTTCTTATCTTGTCCTGTGAGGATGACAGCAGTCACTAGCCCTAGGCTTCCAGCTGTGAGCAGAATAGAGCAGGGAGTTTCTGTGTTCTAATCTGGCTCAAAGGGCCAGACAGGATGGCCTTGGACATCCTCTCGATTCACTGTCTTTCTGGACTGGAAAGGTGGCTATAAAGGGGTTACAGACCAACCGTTTTCCATGCCTATAGAGGAAAAACTAGTAGGAAAGAGCTTAAACTGACCTGACAGTAATAGTGATTAAACATTAGAAAAGGCTCCAGAGTAATATTGTGGAATCTCTGTCCCTGGTGAATTTTAAGGACAAACCATCTGTCTTAGACATTTCAGGCAGAGCCTTGCAGGGAGACAGAAGTCTGGTAAATGACTGTTTGAGCTGGTTCCCTTTCAATTC
Source organism: Chinchilla lanigera (assembly GCF_000276665.1). Classification (NCBI taxonomy): domain Eukaryota; kingdom Metazoa; phylum Chordata; class Mammalia; order Rodentia; family Chinchillidae; genus Chinchilla; species Chinchilla lanigera. The sequence goes on from NW_004955403.1 coordinate 20,639,660, forward strand.
CAGAAGTTCGCTTCAGTACTATTCTGGGGAGTTGTGAGCACACCTTTCCCTTCACTGACCAGCCTGATGGATTAACTGGGAGCTCACATCCCAAACTCAAACAACTATCTCTCTGGGTAATGCTGGTGAATTGTGTGGTAGGGAGAAGAAAGACTCACTGATGAAAATAAAGATGTTAAAAAGCATATTTTGCCCTTGAGCTCTAAGCTAGAAAATAATTTCTACATAACCAATAAAAATTAACTGGCAAAGTCGTACGACTTTGGGTATCTTTCAAGTGTTACAATTTATTAAGATTAACTTTTATTGCAATGATAGGGTAATTATTAATGTTGACAGTGAAATTCCACAGAACAGAAAAAACAACCATTGATATTCATTTATACAATTTACTTACATTGGTATTGTGATACAAGTAACAATGTAATGTTATTTGTGAATACTACATTAAAATTTACACTGTTTTATATTGCTTATTAATAATCATGACTAGGAGACTCCTAAAGACAAATTTCATTAGAAGAGATATTTTCTAAGCCTAAAGTTTGCTTTTATTATTTTTAAATTAAATTTAACTAAATTTAATTTTTTTATTTTTAAAATTTTGTAATTTTTATTTTTTGTCCTTTTGAGGTAGGGTTGCACTATGCAGTTCAGGCTGGCCTTGAACTCGATTTGTAGCCCAGGCTGGCCTCAAACTCACAGTGATCCTCCTATATCACAGCAACTGTTTGGAAGGTAAACAGTTTTTGATATGTATTTTATACTTTAACCTGGTATAGTGGGAAACATTAGACTTGAGAACTTCTATATTTTGGGGATTTCCATCTTTATTAAAATAATAAATCATTTTAATGTAACCTTAGATGAAACTTGCTATTATTCCAAAAATGTTTTGTTTTGTTTTGTTGAGCTGAAGGCCTTCACACTGAGTCTTTTTTCGTTTCTTATTTTAAGACAAGGTCTTGCTGAGTTTCTCAGTTCACCAGACAGGACTCAAGCTTGTGACCCTCCTGCTTCAGCTTCCCAGAGTTCTACAATTAGAACCATGCCCAGCAAAAGATCTGGATTTTACATTCTGAAATGGTGTGCTACGGTGTTTTATTTTATTTATTTATTTTTGTTTGTTTGTTTTAATAGTAGGTGTTGTCAAGTTGCAACTCAGCAGGAGGCTTTCATTCATGGAGAGGCAAAAAATCTAGTCAGATTTAAAAGGACATCATTGCTTCTTTTCAAGTAATGAAGCTTGAAAGTAAAAATATTGCTCTTTTGAACACAGGAAGTGGTGTTCAACTTCATGCATATTTTAAAAATACAAATTAAAATGATAAGATCCCTTTAAAAATTTTTATCATGTTGTTAAAAATAAAAATAACTGATCATAAACTGTGTTGCCTAGGGTGGGAAAGAGGCACATTTCTCGGCATGTGATGTAGTGTAACTTCTATGGAAAGCACTTTGGCAGTAACTATGGAAATTGTAATTGCACATACAGCTTAGCCCAGCAATTTTACTTCTAGAAACTCTTTGCTACCAGTGTTTATTGACACACACAAAAAGGCAATATGCACAAGGTTATAGAGTGCTGTGTTGTTTATAATAGTAAAAAACCAGAAATAACCTCAATGCCCATCAGTAGGAGACTAGTTAAAAATCCTTTCAGTTGAATGTAACACAGTCCTTAAAAAGAATGAATTTTTAAAATCCTTCTGCATATATTTTAAGAATTTTCTCATTCTTTTTAGTGGCTGTATTACATGTAGCAAAAAATTGAATTACTTATGTTTGTGCTAAAAAACAGGAGAAGGGCTCGGACTGTAGTTCAGTTTGAGAGACACTGGGGTTGATCTCTAGCACCAAAAATAAAAAACAGAGAGAAAAAAAGCAGAGAGAGTGAGTGAGAGAGAGAGAGAGAGAAAAAGAGAGAGAGAGAGAGAGAGAGAGAGAGAGAGAGAGAGAGAGAGAGAGAGAGAATAAATCTGAAATGCTACCCAATAGCTGGTAATACTTATTGCCTCCAGAGAGGAGAACTGTGAGTCCTGAGATTATGTATTACCCATTCAAAAAATAAGCCAAATAATTATAAAAGAAATATGGTTGCTAGTATACTAACTGTCTTGGTTACTTTTCTCTTGTTGCTGAGACAAAATACCCAACACCCCAAATTAAGGAAGGAAAGATTTATTTAGTTCACAGTTTGTGGAGGTTTCAGTCCATACTAGGTTGGCTCCAAGGCAGAGTGGCACATGGCAGAGAGCAACATTTTATGGTTGTGGAAAACAGCAAAAGCAACAAGAGCAAAAGGGGAGGAGTATCAGCAAGCAGCCTCTTTCCCTCCCTTACATTGTATTCGAGCTACCCGCCCCACGATGGGTGTAAGGCTCACACCCATAATCCCAGCATTGGACTGTGGAGCAATCATAAACTCTAGCAGCTTGTCCCATGACTGCATGAGGCTTTGCGGGGGGACATCCAGACACAAACCATAACATTAACTCATTTATCCTTTTTTTGAGGATTTATTCACATTTAATTTAAATCTTCAATTTGAAAGTATAGAAATTAAGCCAGTTTCAAAATGGAATCTGTTAATACTTTCTGTAGGGTTATAAATGATATTTAAATATGAAAACATCTCAAAACAACATTAAAATATTACCTGATGTAAATATCACAAGTAATCATTCTTTTCTCTTATTGATAACTGAGTTTTTCAATACTCCCTTGTATTTTATGCCTGAGGCAAATGCCCTACCCACTTAATTCTGAGTTCACGTCTTGTTCATCACTCAAATAATAAAATCACACTGGAAAGAAAGAAGTGATTTAAAACCTCTCTTAAGCATTCTTTTGTCAATATTCCAGGATACTATTGAGAGAAGTTAAAATAACATAAAAGTTGGATTGATGAAATACTTAACAAAAATAAATTCTGGCAAGTCAGCAATGTATATGATCTTAACTCTATTTTATAAATGAAGAAAATGAGACTTAATAATTTGCTTATGATGCACAAATAACATGTTACAAAACCAACACTGAAACTCAGATCTACCTTCTATCAAATCTCCAAAATATAGACCATCCTTTGTCAGGGAATTGGTGACATTAGAATCAAGTTCTGAGAAAGTGTCTGGAGTTACCAGAAAGAGAAAGAGGAGAGGGTATTCAAGAAGTGGGAAAATGAATAAAGCTGAAAAGTAAGCTCCCGAGGCAGAATTACCCTGAAGCAAAGAAGCTGTAACTTCAGGATTCCTCAGAAAAAGTCCTTACAAATCTGTGCAGAGACTACTCTGTTTTCAATCTTGCCCCTCTTGCATTCTTTCTCTCTGTCTTTCAAAATTTCCCTATGTAAGAAAGACTGAGGTGGGGTACTGGGTATCAAACCCAAGGGTGCTATACCACTGCCCTAACTCCCTAGCCTTTCTTTTATTATTTTTTAAACATTTTTCAGACAAGGTTGCCCAGGTGGGACTTAAACTTGTGATCCTCCTGTTGGGATTACAGACATGCACTACGGCCCTATTTGTGTGACATATTTTCATTCCAATCAATTAAAGATTGCTCTCTCTTTCCATCCTAGCTTTTTCTTCATCATACTTTCCCTTGTGTTGCATAGTTTGGAATTGCTCAGATGTTTGGGGGATCCAGTTAAAAGGTAATTGATATAGAGATACATTATTTTATTTTTGGTTGGACATATTTACACGGTTTATGGTCACTTTTGTGGCTATTGCTAGCCTTCTTAGGGTAAGAGAAGTTTCTAAGGATACTGTAATTGCTCATTTTGTCAACCCACCTGGCACTATGATTGGTAGTTAGATAGTGAGAATAAGTTGGTAATGGAGTAGAAACCAAGTTTGCAATGTTAGAAAAAGAAGCTAGTCTGTAGGAGATTGTTTCAGTGACCGGATGTGCAAAATAACAGTATACGGGTTTAGTTTTTGTTAACATCTAATGTTAACAATTAATTAAGGTTCTAATTAATTAAGGTTCTAATTAAAGGTTCATTCCTTTCAAGGATATATTTGATAACACAACACATAGACTTTTATATATCATTTTTTTTTTATAGAAACTGTGCAAAAGTTTATCAGAATTCTCTGTTTATGGGGCATAAACTTGTAGAAACACTAAAACAATGAGCATTCTGCAGAAAAAATATGTGCTTTGTGTATACTAATGAGTATAAAGTCTCTTAATCTATCTGATACATCTTAGCCTGAAAAAAAATCTGGCAGTACAGGGAATAAGACAGGCAAAATTGCTATCAGTGTAGTGAAATAGCCAGAGGAATGTTCCAGACACCAAATTCCTGCCCAAAATTCCTCAGTAAACTCGTGGGTCTACTATAGAGGACTAGATTATACAGTTTTCCAGCTCATCACAACTCTGCAGCAAATTTTAAACACACATGTCATTGACTTGCTCTTTAAAGTGCTTAAATTTCAAGAATGTTTCATATATCTTCCACAATTATACTAAGATTCAAACACATCTGGAAGTAAATATCCTTTTGGAAAGCAAAATATTTAAACAAAATTTAAGAGAATTCACAAAATCTTCAAAATATCAAACACTGTATATTGGAATCTACGTTAAAACTCTGTCAAAATCATGAAGAAAAGAAAGCATTCATGATTGCCAGGAAAAGATAGATGATCAAAATGACAACAAAGCGATAAGGATTCGGAGAACCAACCCACTCCAAAAGAAGAAGTGAAAAAGCGGAAGAAATGTAAGGCAATATGCAGACAAAACACAATTTTTATAGTCAACAAAGGTCAGGAGTAGCTTCACCTTGATGATTTCATTAGCTTTTACAAGGACTATGTTCTTTCAATATAACCCACCACAAAAGTAATATATCATTTAATGCTTAAAGGCAATAATTTTCCTTTAAAGTTGTGAGTTCAATACAAAAAATAATGTCACTTAACACTTAAAGACATTATGTTTCTATAAACTTAGACATATTTATACAGAACCAAACAATATAAAATGGGTGTATTAGTCTGCTTGGGTTCCCATAAAGTAACACTACAGACTATGTGGCTTAAAAATATAAATTTATTTTCTCATATTCTGAATGCTGGATATTCAAGATGAAGGTGCTGGCTGAGTTGGTTTCTCCTGAGACCTCTCCAACTTGCCTGGCAGATCGCTACCTCCTCCATGCGATATCTTCACGTAGTTTTTTTGTGTACACACACTTATGGTGTTCCTTCTTCTTATGGTACTAGTTCAATTGGATTACAGTCCTACCCTTATGATGTCATCTAACATTAACTACCTCTTTGATGGTCCTATCTCCAAATACAATCATTTCATGGGTTAGGGTTTCAACCTATGAATTTTGAGGAGGCATAATTCAATCCATAGCAATGGAGATATGTTGTTTTTTTTAAAAAAATATTTTGGAAAAAATAAATGCTCATAGGAGATTCTAGCTAGTTTATTCCACAGTAAAAATGTTTATAAATAGTTGTATTAATAAATCATTTTCAACAAGACAGACATTATTTATATTAGGTAGATTTTCAGATTGAAAGAATATATTGAAAGCTCTCAAAGCGTGGAGTGCAAGAAGACTGTTTTAGACATAAATCAAAGAACAGATAAACATAAATCAAAGAACAGATAATACTATTCCATATTATTCTGAAGTGCTTAAAAAGAGTAGTTGAAGTTACTACATTTTTTGAAGGGGACTTTTAGGGGTTACTGATGAAAATAATAGTCATGATTCAGATAATAAAAATGTAATGGAAATTCTAGAAATAGTTATTGGACCTAACTAATTTTTAAATGAGAATGTGGAAAGAGGTCCCAAATTAAAAAAAAAAAGTATTGATGAACAATGAATTGAAATAATGGGAAAATATATATATGGAGTTAACAAATAAATAAAAAGACACCAAATACTTCTCCATTTCTGTAGATTCTTCATCAGATATGAGCAACATTGACAAATTTGGCCATTATTTCACTCTACTGCTGTGATCAAAAAGTTTACAAGCAGTTTTTAACTTTTTTATCAATTATATATCAACTATAGCTATATCAACTATAGCTTTATTCAACAATGTGGAAAAAAGTTTTGGACAATAGTAACCTGTAATTGAAAACATCCGTGGAGAGTAGTTTGACAGCGGTGTTAGGTGAGGTCGAGAGCTCTTGGCACTGTTTAAAGATATTAATAAGTGTGCAGGGAGAGCATCGCATGTAGCTAGCCCAGTCTTGTGAGGGAAATGGCTGCCTCCACGATTGTTAACCACAGTGGTATTTTATGAGTTATTTTCTTTACAGGTTCTTCTCATAAAAGGAATACTTTATATACATTTGTCCACTTGGATTTTTGAAAAGGTTAAATTTAATATAGTGAACTATCCATTATAAACATTTTCAAGCTTTGCACACAAGGGTTAAGTACATTTTATGGACTCTAAAATATATTCTTCAAAAACTTGGAAGAAACACCACACCACAACACACAGAAAAAACTTATTCAAAAAGTTAGTAAAGATTAAATAAATGATTTTAAACAAATAATTCAGAAAGACCTTTTGGAACATTTCAGTGAGACATTTAAGAAATTACGATCACCTTAATGAATTTTATATATAAGAGGACCTTCTTCTGTCATCTTTAAATGTATCTACAAGTAAGAAAAATTCAGATAAAAATCAATGAGATTAGTGAGATCTGAAACAAAAGTTGAAAAGATGAGCAACGATATCAATGGAAACTATTCTTATATCAGGAATTTAACTAAATAAGATATCACATCATATGAAAAGCAGGAGTGGATATATTTCAAATAGGAGAAATGAAAAGGCTCTTGGATTTATAATCCAGTTAATGAGAATAAATATAAACACACTGGAAAAGCGTTGAAATTTCTTCTTGATTTGACATAAAATAGTTACAGTGAAAAGTAATATAAAACCCATTATATGTCATTATAATGACAACGTTGCTTTCAGCCTTGTCCACCTATTGTGGAGGTTTCTGGCAGTGGTAGCTTTCTGGCTCCTGGTGTAGGGTCATTCCCCACTTCTTTCCCCCACCAGACCTGGGGTTCCCTCACCACGGCTTTACTCATAGAGGTCCCCAGATCTTTGAAGCGAAGGAGATGACCTACTGAGTGAGATGACTGCCTGATTCACCGGATAGCTGTGTTTCCAGTAATGTGAGTCTACAACTAGAAGCTTGCAACCAGGTGCCAAAATCTCAGCAACCACTTCTCCAGGGTCGGCGAGCAGCTGGGAGATGAAAGTTCAAGGATGACACAGAAAATGCATACTGTCTTGCTCTGTCTGTCCAGCATGCCAGAGCTTCTTCCATGAATTCTAAAGACATACAGTATTAGCCAACCTGATACTGAAAGAGCAGGCCAGAATTACAGCCTTCAGATAGCAATATTGCTAGGTGGTGGTGGACCATATCACTATGGACATGATGTTTGTTGGCATGAGAGACATGAAGGGACTGGAATATGAAATCTCAGTTCTTGATCCTGATGGGGGACTCTGTTCAGAGGTCATAGTATCTTGAAATTCCAGAAACTCTGCTGTATAAGTTTAAGAGTGGGGAAGAACCATTGCCTAAAGGCTTATTTTGGATGCTGGTAGCTCAACAGATCCCAACAGAGAAACAAATAGCTCTCAAAAGAGTGGGCAGAGAGAAGCTCTGGTTTCTCATGTGGTTACAATGCTGGACAACTTTCCTACCAGTTTATTCCCCTCTATAAAGAAAATCAGAAAAAATTTTGGAAAATACATGACGACATTTGAACAAATATAGAGTCATAGTATATCCTATAAAGGAAAGGCTCTATAGTACAGGAGGGTATTACTGTCCTTGAAATTAACATACATAAATTAATTTTCATTAAAAAATAGATTTCTGGGAGTTCCTTGAAAACTTGATTCCAAAGACAAAAAATATTGGTAAAAATAATGACAACTGAGCAGGAGAAAGAAAGCATATTCCCCAAGTCATTGTAGCAGAGCTGTAATACCAAAACCCAGGGAAAGACATAACCAGAAAGAAAAATTACAAGTCAGTCTCACTCATGATAGCCCTCCAAATCTTAAACAGAATAGTACAAAGGATAATTGATCAACAGAAAAGAGTATCAAGGTCAGAAACAATTCCACACATACTTGGTTTATGACAAAGTGCTATAGTTTAGATCCGGGCTATCCCCCCAAAGCCCATGTGAGAAGGCCTATGATGTTATTGGGAAGTGTTAGAACCTTTAGGAGGTAGGATTCAGTGGAAGGGAGCTATATGACTAGGGCTGTGTCCTTGAATGGGATATTGGAATGCCAGCCCCTCCTTGCCCCCTCTTTCTTTTGCTTCCCAGCCACCATGAGGTAAGTGGCTTCCTCCACCACACATTTCTGCCGTGATGTATTGCCTTGCCACAGGCCCAAATGCAATGGGGCAACCTAACATGTGCTGAAACCTCTAAAATTGTCAGTCAAAATAAACCTTTCCTCTTTTTAGGCTGATTATCTCAGGCATTTTGCTATGGTAACACACAGCTGACATACAAAGATATTACTGCAGGGGAGGATAGTGAGCACCACCTTTCAATATATGGTGTTGGTTTAATTTTACGCATGGGGTAGGTGTTACAGCTTGTGTGCAGATATCCCCCCAAAGCCTCATGTGGTCATAGGTGGGGTTTTGTGGAGGTGGCTGGATCTAGAGTATGTGATGCTAGAATGCTGGGATTAAGGGTGTGTTGTAGGGGACAGTGACTCTTAGCATATCATTTTAAGATAGAATAACTCTAGTCTTAATGCAAGCCTCAAAATGTGCCTTGAGAAACATCCTGGAGGGGTTGTAAAGAGTTAACTTTGCAGTCCTGACTTACCTTTGAAATGTTTCTCCAAAGACAAAGAACCCTAAATAACTACCTATGATCTTTCTTGGGTTGTTTCATCCTTTCCCTGGCCCTAGTAACCATAAAAGAAATGTATGGTTATCTAAAGGGGGACATACAGAACAGAAAGTATATACCATTGTGCTTGGGCTCATGATGGGAGCCTGACCCAGTTACCTGGCACAAGAAAAACAACATGTAGCCAGGGCTATAACATTCCAATCTGTTACCATGGAAACCAAAAATGTATATAAGCTGGGAACAAAGGCAGGTCCACGGCCACTTCCCTGACTTGCAAGTCTGTATGAGAGGTGACCAGTCTAAATTAAAACTTTGTCTGTTCTCATGAAGTTCTTTGGTGTCTTGTGGAATACAGCCCGAATTTTTGTTGCAACAGTGTGATTACTAAATTAGTCCACTGAGTGGTTTGGCATAGTTCTGGGAATGGATAATAGGAAGGCCCATCCTGGGTGTGGGTGCTACTCCCGAAGGGGCATGTATAGAATATAAAGGAAAGAGAGAGTGTTGTTATCACTTGGTGCTTGCTGCTTCACTGCTGGTTGTCTTCTGCCTTCCCTGCTTTGCTATGGACTGTTTCTTCTCTGTGCTGCCCCTCTGTCACACCGTCCTGCCTTGGAGCCAGCCAATTATGGGCTGAAATCTCTACAAACTGTGAGCCAGGGTAGACCTTTCCTCCTTTAACTTTGGGTGTTTGTTATTTTGTCTCAGCAATGCGAAAAGTAACTAAGAAAGTAGGTAAGGAACTATAGTTTCCTCCTTTTCTCCACACATAAAAAATTAAAGTTCTACAACCAAATTTAGAAAATAGAACAATAAAAGTTTTAAAAATCAACACAATAGTCTTCATAATGTAGGGCAGAAGGAGATTCTTAAATAGGACACAGATACAGCTAATCACAAAAAAGAGTGAAAAATTATCTGCATTAAGAACCTTTTTCAGGCTAGGCATGTAGGCACATGCCTATAATCCCAGCTCTCGGGAGGCTGAGGCAGGAAGATTACTGTGAGTTTGAGGCCAGCACGGGCTACAAAGCAAGTTCAAGGCCAGCATGAGCATCATAGTGAAACCTTGTCTCAAAAAGACAAAAAACAAAGAAAAAAAACTTTTCTTCATCAAAAGACCTTAGGAGAGTGAAAAGGCAAATTACAAAGGGAAAAGCATCTGTAACACACAATTAACAAACTTTTTCAGTGTTATACAATAAATTATACAAATCAAGAAGAAAAATACAAACAATCCACTCTACAAATGTGAGCAGATCTAAAGAATGAGATGATGCTTATAAGAAAAGGTACTTTTCTTCATTACAAATTGGGAAAATGCAAAATAGAGCCACAATACATAGATATTACATATTCACCAGATTGGCAAAAATGAAAATGTCTGGAAATATGGAGTACTGGTAAGAATGTGGAGCAAGAGCAACTTTTATATGTTGTTATTAGTGATATAATAAGTACAATCATTTTGGAAAATTTTGGTATGATATGATAAAGCTAAAGATATGCATGTCCTACAAACCTGGAGTCATATAGAAAGGTAAAGACTCTAAAGAAATCTGTGTTCATGTGCTCTATGATATGTTTGTGCATACATAAACTTTCACAACAGCATTGCGTATAATAGCCTACTGCAAAAAACAGCAAATATGCACATCAATAGTAGAACAGGGAGCTGGGGATTTAGCTCAGCGGCAAAGCGCCTGCCTGGCAAGCACAAGGTCGTGAGTTCGGTTCCTGGTACCGGAGAAAAAACAAAAACAAAAAAACAAAAAAAAAAAACCCAAAAAAAACCAGTAGAACAAATTATGGTACATCCATGCAATATTGTAATGTACATCAATGAAAATCAGTAAACTACAAGCATATCAATATTAGTAAATCTTAAAGGCATAAGGTTGAGCAAAATTTCAAAACATGGTAAAACAAACTTACTCTATGACTTCACTTACATAGAGGTCAAATATAAAAATAAACTACATTGTTTAAGGCTGAGTAAAGTTGTAAAGAAAAGGCAGAAAGTGCAAAGTGTGGTGGCACATATCTGTCAATTCAGCATTCTGGGAAACTGAGGTGGAAGGATCACAAGTTCAAGCCCAGGCTAGGCAACTCAGTGACTTAATGAGACATCATCTCAAAAAGAAAAAGAAAAGAGTTTGGGGATATAACTCAGTGTGAAAGCCCGGGGTTCAATTTGCAGTGCTACTGAAGAAAGAAAGAAAGAAAGAAAGAAAGAAAGAAAGAAAGAAAGAAAAAAAGAAAGAAAGATAGCAACTATCTCCAGGTACTTGAGGGTCATAAATGAAGACTAAAGTCTTTTGAGAGGCTAATAATTTTCTACTTCAACCCAGATGGGTTATATGAGTATCTGGATTATAGCATCAAGTAGTATACTTCTAGTCCATGAACTTTTCTGCATATTTTGCTCTCATAAAACATAATTCTAATCTTTTCTTCATAGTTACTGATTCTTTGCCTAGTCAGATGCATTTATAGAGCCTAGCAGGAACTTAAGAGTTGTTACAGCAAGACTACAAAGAGAACAATTGTAGGGGTCCAAAATATGTCACCATGGCATAAGAATTATTTTGAACTGAAGGCATTTGAATTTCTGAAATCCTTTATCTGCCAAGAAATCAAAGATCCCTATTGTTATAAATCATCTTCTGGGAGCACTTCCAATAGGCTCAAGAGAGAAACTGGTATCACACCCAGACACCATTACAAAACTGTTCCAAAAATATGTCTTCTATCTCTTCTCCTAAGGGCCTATTTATCTTTCCAAAAAGTCATCTGTTTTTGTCTAAGTGCCCTTACTCTTCCTCCCCTCTTTTGAAAAAATCAAGAAGCACCTTCTGTCCCTCTCTATTCCTTATGAAGATGGTGTACAAGCCCCAAATATTAACCCCCTCTTGGATTGATAATTCTTTGTAAATACCCCTATGTGTGTGTGTTTGTTTTTTCTCTTGCTAATGTCTTGTATGAGTTTAATTTGCAGGGCCTTAAATAACCTAAGAGGATAGAGGAAATATTTTTCTTCCTGACACAACTGTCTTGAAATACATTTCCAAAGTAGGTTTCAAGAATAAAAAAGGCTTGCTGAGACTGAAACAGCATTTGACCCCTTTTCTCTCTAAGCCCTAGTTAAGCAAGAAAGGTGAAAAACACTTGAACCAAGAGGAGTGGAGAGACAAGGTGTTGGAACCTAACACTGAACAAAATTCTGGGGCTAGGGAGGCTGAAAGATAGCCTTCATAGGAGAGGGAAAAAGAGAGAGCATCTGAGTAGGCAGTGAGACATTCCAGCAAACAATAAGAGGCCTGGGCTAAAAGCCAGGAAAGCTGTTATCAGTGCACCCTGTGAGGGCTGCCTGCTGTCTAAATACAGTGTACCTTCTATCTCAGCCGTAGGATTAGTACCCATCTACTGGGCCCATCAGAAGCCCTCAATCATCTGACTCTTCTTCTATCTATATCCAACCCTCCTGAGGCAGGAGATTATGGCCTGGCAAGCGGGTGTGACCTGTTAATCACAGAAACCCAGGACAGTGAGCAGAAAAACTGTTTCTGAGCCCTGCACCTGGGATCAATCAAAGCAGGCTTTTGATAGGATAGCCTAGATCGGACATCGACCTGGGGGACATAAAAGACAGCAGCCACTAAACTTGTAGCCTTTAGACTAGTCCACTCTGCACTTTCCAGAATGTGTTTCTTTTCTGACCTTCAACTGGCCCACATTTCCTACCTTTAATAAATGTAAAACCTTGCTACCTTTTTGCTTGTTTTGACCAATTGTTTGTTCAGGGCAAGAACCTAGAAAGAATCTCAGAAGGACCCCACAGCACCCCAGACCCCCGCTAATACCACCATATGCGAATCTATCATTGAAGCAGAAAATAGCTTATTTACTTAGTTCGTAAGGCAGCTAGCTAGAGGAAGGACCCGAGATAGAGCTGGATTATCAGCTGTATTGGACCAAGAGTGAACTTCCTCAGGCAACATGGAAAGCAGCCTCTTCCCTACTAAGTTCCTGAGTTTTGAAAAATTTAAAATGCAAAATAACCAGTTTTTCTTTTTTCTTTTTTTCCCTGTAAACCTGTTTCCTTGAAACCCTACGAGCTGAAGAACTGGGTGAGAGAGCCTGAGTTCCAATTGGTCATTTTAAAGCCACAGTCACCTGTGATAGGTGGCCACTAAACAACTGAGCAATTCTTGTGCTCTGCTTATCTACAAGTAGCTCTGCATTGAGAGGACAAGTGGCCACCCACTTAGGGCCCTTCCGGAACATTCAGGAGCTATTATTATTGCCAATAAAAATCCTCCTGACATCCTTTGGTATGTGACTTGATTTCTCAACGCTCGGTTCACACAGGAACATCATCAGCACTAAGACCTCCCATTTTACCTCGTCAGCTGTTCCAATTCCCCCACTTGTTGCCATCTCCTTGCTCCTGTCGTTACTGGCCCTTTAGTTTCATGAGCTCAATGCTAGCTCTGAGATGGAGGGACCTATTTGCCTGTGGACAGTGGGCAAGGTCTTCTACAGTAAGGAACAGAGGGGAGGGGGAGCACAGAGAAATAATGCAAATCTCCACACTTGCTTTATCACAACCAGCGATCTTCAGCTCCTTGTCCCCTTTCTAGTGGAAAAGAAACTTCCCTTGACAGCCATCTGCATATTCTATTCATTCATCTGGATTGGGGAGAGATCTTGGAACCTGTTAATGCCGTAGGCCTCAGGAAGCGTCTTGTCTCTGAAGGAGAAAAACCTACCTAATTTACGAAGTTGTACTTCGGAGTTGGTTACACTATCCCAATTCACTTGAACTACAGCCAACAGCATTCAGCACTTGTAGATCTGAATTGGTCCCATGCTGGCCATGTGTCATCTGATATGTCAGATCCCTTCGCACCCTATACTCTTTAAGATTAGGATTTTTATATGGAGAGAGGCCCTGCTGAGTCTGGCCTCCAGCTTTATTCTGAAACACTCTCCTGCAACCTACACTTCAGTCACAATGGCCTCTTTCAGTTTCTTAGGCTTGCAATATTCTCTCCTGACAAAAGACCTTTAGTCATGATATTTATTCCCTGCATGTCCTTTCTCCACTGAGTTTCTGGTTCTTCTGCTCTCCATTTGAATGTGACTTTCAAGGACGCTTTCTCTAACCTCTCTGACAAGATCAATGAATGTACCTCCTCCACGCATCAAAGCACCTAATGAAATTAAACATATTAGGGGATTATTAGGTTTACTAGGGGATAAATCTTAATATTTGGACTCTGCTGAAGCACTACCTTCGCTGGCTTTCCTTCCCTGGCTGTTGTATTATTTAACACCTTGAATGTTAGCCTTCATCACAGCACTGTTTTTTTTTTTTTTGCAGTATTTCTCCCACTTGTGGCAGATGCTTTAGGACAGATGTTTTATCTTAGTCTTCTTAGCACTTAACACAGGGCCTTGTCCATAAATGTTTGGAATTGCTTCTTATGTTTTTCCCTTGGTATTTATTTCCTTGACAAACTTTGTGTGTGTGTGTGTGTGTGTGTGTGTGTGTGTTGCTGGGGAGAAAACCCAGGGCCTTGAGCCAGTTAGGTAAGTGCTCTATATCTTACCTACAACCCCAGCCCAAACCTTCACTTGATACAAAGGAGGCAGCGGTAAAGCATAACCATGTACATACTCTATACTTTGGTTTTGAAAATAATGCCTTACAAGGTGGTTGGGAAGATTAAGAGAGTTGCTGTTTCTCTCCCACTGCTGGCCAGGTTAACTTTTTGCCTTTCCTAGAGTAATTTTCCTGGGAATTTTGTCTCAGGTCTTTCTTTTTTTGCAATAGCTCGTGTCTTGTTAGCTCTTCTTTTCATCCCTATCCTGTTTTTAACCTATTTGACAATAGAACTTGACAGCTCAATCAAAATCAGAAAACAACATATTAGCAAGTGAAAAAAAACCATTAATTTCTTTTCTTAGGAAAGATCTTTTGAAGATAAGATTATCAGTATAGCTGCAGGGGACTTTTAATACTTTAAAACTTCAAAGGCTGAAAAACAAAATGGTTAAATTTCCCCATAAAAACAGGTGAAATATTTTACCACTTCTTTCTACATTTGTAGAATAACTGACCCACACTACACACTAAAATGTAGTTCTCTTCCCTTCATCCATTCAAGTTTACGGAGCTCTAACTAAACATTTCAGCATCTAGGGCAAGCAACTTCAGTAAATTATCCTGAAGCTTCCATCATAATAAATTATTCTTAACAACTGGATACATTTAGTTTCTTTCTTTACCTGTTTGTGTCGTCAAAGTTTAAACATAACATATTAAAAACTATTATGCTCTTTGAAAACCACAGAAGCTCTTTATTTTATAATACACATATGTAACTAAAATAGAAAAAAACATGAAAGATGTTTGCACACGAGGTAAAACATCACATGGGTTAAAATATGATGAAAATGTTCACTAAAATCTCTCCAGCCTTCTCCATGTGACCGTGTGCACACTCCTTTTATTTCTGTCATTCAAGTATCATTATAGCCCGTGGGCCCATGTGTCAGGCGGTTTGGAGACCAGTCTTGACTTTTAAGCAGGAAACACAGCTTTTGTTGCTACCCATGATTTGACAGCCCCATACCTCACAAGAGGCAAGTGTCATCAAATGACCCTTTTTGACGTCCAGGGGCGACAGAGGCCAGAGTACTCCTGGGGGCTTGGCAACATTTCCCCACTGGCACGTTTGGGAACTGGCCTCTTCTAAGCTGTGGGATGTGACCTTGCTCTGCTGCGGCTGATGACAGGTGATGGGCGACTCTTCAGAACAGACCCCTCCAGCCTCACTCCTCACTGCCCTTTGTTTTCGCCACCTCTCACCGCGGCGGTCTGGGACTACTAGCGCCACTGCCTGGGTTTTCTCTCTCCAGCGAGACTTGGCAGAACAGGGTTTAAAAGAATAAGACGCAGAGGAAGACTGAGAACTGTACTGATAACAGTTGCAGTAAATGGCAGTACCCTCTGCGACGTAACACTGCACACCCTCCACTATCTGCCCCGGCCACAGGCAGAGAATCCGCAGGCCGTAAGCCGGGATCCCCGCCCCCAGCCCGCTCCGCTTGGGTCACGTGACGGGGAGCGGCGCGCGCCGCTTGCGTCGCTGATTGGTTGGCGGGGAGAGCGCGGGGTTTTATGGGAAGGAATTGGCCGGGCCCGGCGCTCTGGCGGTGGCCGCTGCTGCCCGTATCTGAGTCCGGCTGAGCTGGCTCCCGAGCCCGGCAGGGGGGGACGCCGAGGCCGGGCAGCGCCCGCTTCATACAGGTAAAGCGCTTAAAGATGAAGGCAGTTGGGAGGGCTCATCAGAGAGGAGGCGAGCTGGGCTTTCCGCCGGGGAAATACAAACACGCTCCGGGTTCCGCACGGCCTCTCGCGGCTGCCCCCGCCCCGTGCCGGGTGGCCTAAGAGCTCGGCGGCAGCGGTGGCGGCCAGTTAGGCACCCTTGGAGGTCGGCGCTGACCTACGGGTGCCGCCTCGTCCCCTTGGTGTCCCAGCACGGTGGCCGTGGTGGCTCAAATGCTCGAGACCCTGTGCTGCCCCGCCAGGGCTGGTGGTTTCCCAGCCCTGCCCTCGGAGATTCCTGGTAGTGACCGGTTGGAGCCCCGGCTGCTGGCCCACCTGTGTTGAGAAGAGGCAGAAGGTTCCAGACGCGCACATCCCACGCAGAACTATCCGCTCTGAGTGGCCCGGCACATCTCCTTTTCCTGCGAGTTGTGCGGAGGCTCCACGAGTTGGAAAGATCGGAAGGGACTGAAACTGTCAGAGTCATGCTGCTCTGCTCGCGTGTGGGCGTGGATTATGTGCACTGCGAGAAGCAGCTCTACACCACTGTCCTTATTTATTTGGAGAGACGGCCGGCGTGAGGGGTGCAGGGAGAGGGCGAAGGGAGTAGGTGTAACGGGCGCGGCAGAGGAGAAGGGCAATCTAAGCCGTCAGTAGTTTTCATTCTTCAATGCTCCTTTTACGGATTGAGAGAGTTAGGAGTGGCGAACTCCGTTTTGCGGATGGTGCTCCCAGAGACCAAGCGAGACAGACCTGTGACTCAGTTTCCCATGTTGTGCTTCTTAGCTTCTGGTTTGTGGTGCTTCGAGTGTACTGTTTTCTTCTTACTTTGTGGCCTGAGTTTCACCCTGGAGAAAACGGATTGTGTTCAACAGCAGTGTGGCGGGTGTGACGAAGCTTAGTTTCTCAGATGTGTTCAGACTGGCCGGGAATGCTACTTTACTCCCTTGTCCTCAACAGCTCCCGTGGTGCCTTTTTAGGAGAACCAAGTTGATTTAAAATAGATTTTCTTAAACAAGAGTGGTGCTTTTAAACTGACATTTTTAAGGTTTTCTGTCACCTGTTGAGATCGGTTTAGTAAGAATGGTAATAAATTTATACAGTGTGTATTTTTTTTCTCATTCAGCTAATCAACTAGTCACTTTTTTGGGTATTATTTCAGAGTTTAACTTTACCTACCGTGGAAGGAAGCACTTCATTACCATATATTAAATTTGCTTTTCATCAGTTTCATTTTTGCAATAAAGGTGATGTTTTGGGATATTTCAAAATTGCCTTTTCAACCAGGATATTTAATAGAATTTTAGAACAAATCACTTTTAATCTTAACTTGTGTAGTACAATGTTATGGCTGGTGAGAATTCTACCACTGAACCAGCAATGCGGTACAGTGTTGTGGAAGTTCTGTTGAGGGTTACTAAATAGTTGGAAATTGATGCACATAAAACTAAACTTCCCTTGTTATTTTCTCCAGCGGCCTCCATAGTTATTTGAGTGAAGTATATGCAAAGTATTTTTGCTTTATTGTTTTCACTCTAGAATAATTGAGAACAGTATATTTTAGTAAAAATACCAACTAAGTTTTTTCAGTTTTTAAATTATGAAATAGGTGCTTTCTTTACAAGAAGTTAGAAAGAAAGGTTTCATTTAAGTACCACATGTGTTTTCTGTAATAGAAATAATAACGGCTACAATTTATTAAATGCTTACTATGTGTTGGATACTGTGCCAAATGATAATTTCAGTTAATCCATTGAACAGTTTTATGAAGTGAATTTATTTTCATCATTTTACAGACTGAGGCTTAAAGAGTTTAATTTGCCCAAGATCATATACTAGCTAATATGTGGTTGAGTCATATTTTGAATCCAGATATATTTTACTCTGTTGTTTTAATGTGATTTAAAGTCAGCTGAAAATTAAAAAAAAACAGTTTTTAGTATTTTAAATTCTGACACCCAAACAAGTGTGATAGCAGTTGGAAAACATTCCAACAAAATGGTGGACATTATTGTTCTTTGAAAAACACATTTATATATAGCAAGCTCTTAAGGTCGTGTCAGGTCACATTGTGATATCAGAGTTGAAAGAGACTTGTGCATATTAATGGAAGATTCTTGGGGATGAGCCACATGAAGTTGAGCCATTTGTCTACTCAAGGGCAAGCAGATTGATTTATGCTTCAAAAGGAAAGGCCGGAGTTACTTGGTTTCCATATATTTGAAAGAAAGCAGAGATAGGCTAGAAAATAGTAATGACCACGGCATTAAAAACAGTGTGCATTTAGTAATTATTATGTACTAAGTACTATGATAGTTCAGAAAATACTGTTATTTAAGTCTGTCAACATTTAAGAGGATTCTCTTTTGCAAATGAGGAAGTTGAGTAAAATAGAGGTTAAATAACTTATTTGCCTATAGTTTCGTAGTAAGTGATGGGCCACTGGAATTGGAATAAAGATGTTTGAATGGAAAGGAGCGACCAGTGGTTGAAAATAGAAATGTGAAACTAAATATTTTGGTATGCTGTCATGTCTGTTGAAAAATACCACCACATATGTATTATAGTAAATTTGCTTCTTTAACAAGTATCAGACTTTGATAGAAAAATTGCTGAAACAATGAAGGTTGACATTTTCTTTGACTATGAATATGAAAGCATGGATGTGGCTTTTTGATTAGTATCATCTTAATGTTGTTTTAGAGGACAAATTTAGAAGCATAATTCCCTGCTTCAAAAATCTTGAAGACTAAGCCATAGTTTGTTTCATTAACACCAAGACAATTTTCCAGCAAATAATAATGGTTATTAGTTGTGACATTATGCATATATATATCAGTTACACTATTTTTAAAAGTGATATGCAGTAAAATAAAAGCTGTATTTCCATAGTTCTGTTTCTAGCCAGAGCCATATGACTTTGCTGAATCATTTAGCTCCTCTTTAATGTTGAATTAAGTATTCAGATTTAATCAGATAAAAGAATTGGGCTACATGCTGCATTCATTGTGCTGTCTTGTGTTTGTAACTCACTTTCCACTTCTGTAGTTCTGTTTCCCGCTATTTGGGAGTATTAGAGGAGCTTTCATATATTTTATATATAAATATTCCAGACTAATCTGTATAAAGCAGCTTTCCTTTCTGATTTTGTGCTGTTGGGACTACCTGGTTGCTTTCTAAAAAAATCAAAACTAAAATGCTCTGGTTGTCCTTGCTACTTAGTATCATTAGGGTGTTAGCCTATTACTTCTCTACAGCTTCAAGTTCTTCATTTATAAAGTGGAGGAATGGTGGTAGCTACATGATAAAATTCATCTAAAGTATTGGTTTTAATGCCTTCTAAAGATGAAGGGCTGATTGTGTATTTGACTGTTACTGTTGTTGTCTTTCATTTCAGATAGAAATTCATGCGCTGGGGATATATTTCAGTGGTACATAGAGTGTGAAGCCCTGGGTTCAGTTCCTAGCACCACTCAAAGGAAAAAAATTTAGTCTTAGGATGTGTTAGTTTTTTGTTAATGACAAAATACCTGAGACAGCCAATTTAAGGAAAGATAACTTGACTCATTTGTAGGAAAATGGATACACCTCGGGACCAGAATGTTAAGTGAAATAAATTAGACAACAAGCTTAAATATCCCATAGTTTCTCTTACATGAGAAATCCAAATTATAAAGAGAAAAATAAAAGATAGATAAGAGGGAGTGAAGGGATAGGTCTTTCTCAGATAAGAAGGGGATCAGGAAATGGAAAGAGTGTGGGGGGGAAAAGAGATGAGATGGGAGTTACAATGTGTTATGTATATGTACCAACTATGCCCAAGGAATGTCAGCATTACATACTGCAAGCATGTAGTAATAGAAAAGAAGGAGGACAGGAAAGAGTTATTTAGGCTTCTGATTTCAGTTCATGGTTGACTAGTTGCATTGCTGTGGGCCTAAGGTGAGACAGAACGAGGCAGAAGAGCGTGGTGGAGTAAAGCTGTAGAGTCTGGAAATCCTGAAGCAGAGAGCAAGGGACACAACCAGAGAGGAAGGGGCCAGGGATAAGGCCATGCCCCCTTGACCCACTCCCTTGGACTAGACCTGCTGCCTAAGTTTTCATTACTTCCCAATAATGCCATCAAGTGATCTCACCAGTGGATTAATCTGCTGATGAAGTTAAAGCCCTCATGGTCTGGTTACCTTCTGAAAGCCCCACTTCTGAGCATTTGAGATTTTGCGGGGGCGCATTTTAGCTCTGAGTCACAATATAGGATATGCTGGCTATAAACTTTGTTAAAGGGGTATAATTTGCAAACCAAAATATATAGGTCAGTTGTAATAGTGGGATGATGCATAGTTTGAGAATATCAAGTGGTTCATCTGAATCTTTCCCGTATTAGTATATTAGTTTTATATGTAGTATATTTGTTTTTAATATATTAGTTTTAAAGTGTACTTTTACCATTTCAACTAAAAATGAAAATTGATATAATTGCTGAATGGCAAATTGATTTTGAATGTAGTATTGCTGAGTCTTATAACTAATTCGAGTCATGGAAAAACAATTAAAAGAAGTGGATATATAGCTATTTTAAATGAAGGTCAACTAGCTTGAAGAACTTAGACAAAATTTCAGAAAGAAATGTTTATTTGGGATGTTGAACAGTAATTACTGACAGGGCCAGAACTCTGAAGGAAGAGGAGTTTAAGGCCATACGTCTTCTGTGCTACTGGGCAAGTCACTAAACCTTAGGTGTGTTTGTTTGTTTTTTTAAAAATCTTTAAGGTGGTGATACTAAAAGCTATCTTGTGAGAAAGTGTTGCTGTTATTAATTCTAATTTACAGAA
This sequence comes from Chinchilla lanigera, assembly GCF_000276665.1. Taxonomy (NCBI): domain Eukaryota; kingdom Metazoa; phylum Chordata; class Mammalia; order Rodentia; family Chinchillidae; genus Chinchilla; species Chinchilla lanigera. The sequence continues at coordinate 20,660,745 of NW_004955403.1, forward strand.
AAAAATTAAGGCTCAGCATCATTAAACGATTTGCTCAAGGTCACAGGCAGCCTTGTAACCCTTATAGTCTTACTCAGAATCTAATTGGTTTTCTATGATTACTTGTAAAATGTTGCTATTCTAAACATTGTAAAACACCCTTAACTTCTTTTTTTTTTTTTTGGTTTTGGTTTTTCTCCGGTACCAGGAACCGAACTCACGACCTTGCGCTTGCCAGGCAGGCTCTTTGCCGCTGAGCTAAATCCCCAGCCCACCCTTAACTTCAAATAACCAGCTTAGTTGGGAATCAGCTGTAATGGAAATAGTTTTATTTAGGTATGTAGAATGAAAGTAATATAATAACACTTTTGTTAAAAGAATGCAGAGGACCTACTTTAAAGAACAGAAAATCACAAAGTCATTTGACTAGACTTCTAAAATGCCTTGTTACTTAAAAAGGCTTTCTAGCTGTATTTTTACCTTTAAATATGTTCTCCCTTTGAAGAAAGGGTTTTAAAAAGGTTGATTTGATCCCAGTGGCTATCTGAATTCAAATTTAGAAATGGAGGTCAAAGAAATTAATATCTTACAGTATTTTTAGATAGTATTGCAACATCTAAGTTTTATACTGGGTGTGCTGTGTGTTTAACTTAAAATTTAAGAAAAATATTTGCTTTATTTCTAGTGTGACTTCCTTTGGACAACTGATGATATTTATCATTGTGCCACTTTTCTACAAATAAAAGATGGGTGGATTATTTTCTCGATGGAGAGTAAGTTACTTTTCTTTACTGCTAGTTCATAAAGTGTTCATAAAACTATTTGTAAAAGTCTTCTTTGTGGTGTAGCCTTCAGTTGTAGTTTGATATTATCTATTTAAGTTCTTTTAACTTTTTTTCATTTTTCTGTTCTGAATTGCTTTTTTATTTTGGACTTTTAGCAGTTGTGTAAGTGCTTACTGAATCTTTAAAAGAACTGTTTTTACTTTTTTTTGTGTGTGAAACAGAATTGTTTCACTTTGACTTAGGAATTATTTTTGTTTCCATATTTACATGTAAAAGTGGTTATCTTTCTTGTTTTCCTCTCATAAGTGCCTAAATTTTGAATTTACTTTAAAGGTGGTTGAAATTAAGCATTCTATACCATCCTTACATTTTTTACATACTCTTTTTTACTTAATGCTTGTCACATATATTTATTGAAATCACACTAAATATGCTTTTAAGAATTATAGATTAAACAAAAGTAAAAATATTGTTTGATTTTATTGAATAAGGCTTGGAGAATGAATCTCAAATTTAGAGCTAGAAAATATAAATTATCATGATAAATGCTCTGTAATGTTAGAGGAAATAATGTAGTCTAGGATAGATTGCTTATTTTTTGACTTAATTACAATAGTAATGGAGCCTAGCAGTACTTTCTACGTAATTTAGTTTTTGAATATTGGTAGACAGTCCATGTTTTGACACCCTCCCTTTTCTTTCTTTTTTTAAATTGACAGATAAAATCATATCATATGTATTTGTTGTATACAACATGATGCTTTGAAGTATATACATATTGTGGAATGATTAAATCTAGCTAATATATATTTTACCTCATATGGTTATCATTTTTGTGGTGAGAATGCTTAACGTCTACTCTTAGTATTTTTCAAGAATACAATAGCTCATCATTAGCTGTTATATTGTATACTAGTCTCGAACTTAACTCTTCTGTCGTTTTGTATTCTTTGATCTCCAACCTAACACCTCCCTCAGGTTCCCTGGATTCTACTATTTCTATAAAATCAACTTCTGATTTCACATGTAAATGAGATAACCCCCACTTCCTTAAAATCTATGGCAGTTCTGTCCGAGGGCCCTATTTATATTTATCTCTTTTTCCTTTGTCTTACTAGGTTGAACTGTATGAAATTACCAGTATTCTGTTTTGACTTATAAAATTGCAATTTCACATGGTTCAACTTAATTTTAACAGCTTTTTTGAGAAACCACAGTGAGTGAATATTTGTTATTCTTTCGGATTGTTGAGTTGGTAAATATTTTCTTGAATATTATTTGGCCATTTGGTTTTTATGCTAGGTGGTATAAAATCTTTGACAAACTGCCATAATGAAGTATTATACATACTTTAGGAATTGACAGTGAAGATAACTTACTGATTTTGACTTCTTGAGTCCCAAGTGAACTTTCAGCGATACTGTTTCAGACCATCTTAGTTTGTGGATTTTTAAGTATGTGAATTAATTTGTTGGTTGTGGTGCTGGGGATGGAACTCAGGTCCTCATGAAGGCCAGGCAAGCACTCTGCCACTGAGCCACATCCCCAGACCAGGAACTCTTTTCAGTAATTGTTGTCTAAGAAAATTTTTTTGGAGCAAAGTTTCTTTCTCTATATAATGGTATGTTCTGTTGAGGTTAAGAATAGCAAAAGTTGAACTATCAGAGTTGAAATTGGTTCTAGGACTAGAAAATTAAGTAGAAAAAGACTTTAAAATGTTATATAGTTTTGTTTGTATTTTTTTTCACTTAAATAAATCTTAGTTATGAATAAACAAGAATACATATGGTATGACAACATTTGAGCAAAAAGTAATTCTGAATTAGGATTTTTCTTTTGATTATGTAACCAAAGTGTTGTAAGCTTGCAATAACAGGTTTTAATGCTGTTTCTAATTTCTGTTTCTGAAACAGACAAAGCCTTCAACTGTAGAAGTTCTAGAAAGTATAGACAAGGTATGTTCTTTGGCTTGGAAGTGTTTTAATTCATTTGAAGTATTAAGTAAATATTATTTTAGTATACTAAACACTGTTTTGGAGCCTAGATCTACTATGGGAATTTAGAGTTATTGTAGAATAAACCTATGAACTTTGTAACATGATGTCAAGAAAAAAAATCTGAAGTCATCAATGATTTAATAAATCCTGTATCAAATAACAGGAACCTGTTAGAATGAAATTGTATCTATAGTCTGGTATGAATCAGTGTTACAGATTGGTTAAAATAGATTATAATATAATCTGCAACAATTTATATCAGCCTATAAAGTGTATATTTTTTCAATATGAAAATGTTTATTCCCTGGAAGTATTGGGAGTAGTGAATAGATGAAAGAATCTAGTATGGGCTAATGTTTTAATTTTTATTAATTTTTTTATTGCTAGATTTTTTTTAAAGACTTTATATATGGAGAATCAGTACTTGTTTGACTCAATAATTTTGAAATTTAGTAATATGGAATAATTTTCTCTTAACAGGAAATTCAAGCATTGGAAGAATTTAGGGAAAAAAATCAGCGATTACAAAAATTATGGGTTGGAAGATTAATTCTTTATTCCTCAGTTCTCTACCTGTTTACATGTCTAATTGTGTACTTGTGGTATCTTCCTGATGAATTTACTGCAAGACTTGCCATGACACTCCCATTTTTTGCTTTTCCATTGATGTAAGTAGATTGTTCTTTTTGTTTATCTTTCCTTTTCCTGACCATGTAGTTTGAACATAGTCAGTCTCATTTTAGCATGAAGTAATGTCTCGGATTGAATAAATTTGGGTTATTTTTGCAAGTTGAAATGGAAAAATTATTTTAAAGCTTTATTTATAATCCAGCATATTAAGTAGGCCTATTAGTAATAATGATTCTATCTGACAATATTCTGTGGTTCTTTAATAGGTAGCCATGATCCTGTAGAGGTTTTGGGCAAGGAACAGGGAATGATGACTTGGGGAGGGTTTATAAAACCAAAATAGCAACCTCTCAAATGACTGAATATATTCTGTTTTATCCCAATCTCTTTTTTTTAATCATTGCTGTGGGGCTATTGACCCTTAAGTATTTTATAATATAGCACTTTATAGGAGGTACATCATTATTGAGAATTTTGAGAGAGAATTGAATAAAAAGTCTGTTCATTCAACAAACACTTATGGGTACCAATTGTGGAGACATTGGATTATAATGTATACAATAGTACAAATTTCTGACTGTAAATATTAGGATGCATATATTGTCATAAGTGTGATAAATGTTATGAAAGAGAAGTTAAATACCCCAGGAGCATTTAACAGCATGGGGATAAAGGCCAAGGAAGAGCTTTGGTATTCGTTTCCATTGCTGTCATTCCATTGCTCTAAATTGCGCAGCTTAGGGTAACATCCATTTATTGGTGTTCTGCAGGTCGGAAATGGAGGTGGCTTGACTGGGCCTCTGCTTAGATTTTCATGAGCCTAAGTCAAGATATCAGTTGGTTTGTGGTCTTACCTAGAATCCTAGGGGTGGAATCTGCTTCTAGGTCCAGTCAGGTTGTTGGCCACCTTATACTGCATCTTACTTACTATTTTGTCCTTAGCTGGGAGACAGCTTTGTTGTTAAGAGCTCAGGTGATTATATTAGACCCACCAGGATAATCGGATAATCTCCCTATTTTATTTTATTTTATTTTATTTTATTTATTTATTTTTTTATTTATTTGGTTTTTCTCCGGTACCAGGAACCGAACTCACGACCTTGCGCTTGCCAGAGCAGGCGCTTTTGCCACTGAGCTAAATCCCCAGCCCTATCTCCCTATTTTAAAATCAACTAATAACCTTAATTACTCTGTGAGTGCATAACCTAAGGTTGGAAATATTTGGGGTGCGGACAAGGTATTGTTAGAATTTTGCTTACCTCAGACCCTTAGAGGAACTGTTGTTTGAGTGTTAGACCTGAAGGATATGTATAAGTTCTAGGCTTGTGTGACTTGGTGGACCGAGTGTTTTAGGCTAAAGAGACAATGTGCTAAACAGCCCTGAGGTAAGCAGCCATGACACACCTTTCAGAGCTTTCAGGTTTGAAAATACCTCGCTGTAACATGTGTGGTATAGGTTTGACACTACTGGGCTAAAGCATAGTAGGTTTAAAGACTTGAGAGCAAAAATATAATCTGAATTCTACAGAAAAGGTGGGTAGTTGGCCAAATATTTCATGTGGGCCCTGTAGTTCATGTAGTTCTTGAGGACATTAGGCTTTAAGATTGATGGGGATGATATTGTAGCCACTGAGGGTACTGCATGGAGAATAAATTAGCGGGGAATAGTAGGGAGTTAAAAGGTTGTTTATTTATTTATTTATTTATTTATTTATTTAGCTTTGGTACTGGAAGTTGAACTTGGGGCCTTGTACTTGGCAGTTAGATGCTTATGCTGCTGAGCTATATCCTTGCCCCTAAAAGGTTATTGTAGTTAATGAGAAAAATGGTGATGATTTTTACTTCAGTGGTGAGATTAAAGAAAGGAGATGGATTGAGTGAAGTAGATGGATTGAAGAGATTTAGAAGATAGAATTGAGGTAATATGGAGACATTTGGTGGTTGATTGGATATGGCATGAGACGGAAGAATCACATCAAGTATAAAACTCAAGTTTATGGCCTGAGAAATTTGGTTGATGGTAATGTTCTTCATGTACTTAGGAAACAATGTTAGAAGGAGCAGATTTGGTGATTCCACTGAGACTGTTCTTGAGATACCTGACAAGTGGGTAGTTCAGTATGAGTATGAAGCTTAGAGAAATTTGGAGGGGAGATATAAATTTAATATTACATAGCTTATAGATGTTAATTGAAGCTGTCATCTCTTAACTCATGAAATACGAGGCATTTGCAGTGTGTTAGGTATTGGGTTAGAGGCTAGTGATGGAGAAAGTGGGAATAAAGAGCTTACATTCTACTAGAGTTGGAAAGACAAAAAATAGCAACAAGTAAAACAAAGAAATAGTAATTTAGAAAGAGATAAGCGTGATGAAGAAAATAAAGTGATTTGAAAGAAATAGGTTATTTTTGGATAGTTCTGGAAGATCTCTTGAGGAAGTGGTATTTGAATTGAGAACTAAAAGATGAAGAAGAACTATTGGCAAAGCTGCAATTTATAAAGGTTGTAAGTCCAGGAGTTGAGGGAACAGAGATCAGAGTATGCAAAGGCTGTTACCAGAAGAGAATATGACAGAAAAAAGAGACGTGTATTTGGAATATGTGATGGAGAGGAAAAGTGATATGAAGTAAGTGTGTAGAATCAGGCAAGGCCTAGATCATGGTGGGTTAGGGTTAGTGACTTGAATTTCCTTTTATGTGAAATGAAAAATTGGTAGAGTAGAAGAAGAATTCGATGAAATTTAAGTTAAGAAGCACATACATGCTGTCATGTGGAGATTGAGTCAGGGGGAGCCAGAACAGACGTGGAATCTGTTGTAGAAGTTTAAAGATGAGGATAGATTGGACTACTTAGAAACACTGCAAGTGAACAAATGACTTGGAGATATTTTGAAGAAAAGATTGATGCCAAGAAAGGGAAAATAAAGGAAGAAATCAAAGGGGATACTCTTTTGGTTTGAAATTTGGTGGAGGTAGGAACTTTTTTTTGGGACTGCTATAGTAAAAACGTGTTTAGTCTTTAGTGTGGGGCATATTTTCAAATGGGAACTTTTGAGGTTTATAAAATTTCAACTCTGTGTGTATGGTTTTTTAAGCAGACAGTAAACACGGAAGCTGAAATTGAGTTTATGATTAATACTGCACACCTACCTCCCTGTCTTGGTTACTTTTTTTCTCGCTGCTGGGACAAAATACCTGATGCCCAAAATTAAGGAAGGAAAGGTTTATTTTGCTTACAGTTTGTGGAGGTTTCAGTCCGTACTTGGCAGATTATAAGGCAGAGTGGCACATGGCAGAGGGCTGCAGCTCCTGGCGCAGAACACAGCAAAAGCAACCAGCACACACCAGGGTGGAATGGCCTCAAGCACACTTTTCCTCTCCCTTACATATGCAAACTATCCACCCCAGGGCGGGTGTAGCTCTCACACCCATACTCAATCAAACTCTAAAAGCCTGCTCCAAGGCCGCATGAGGCTTTGGGGGAACACCCAGACACAAACCATAACACTCCCCTTGCTTTTCTGAGCACTCAGGATTAAATTAGAGCCTCATACATGGTTGGCAAGTGCTTTACCACTAAAGTACACCACCACCCCTTCTAGTTTATCTTTCTTCTACTTAGAAACCTTTTGGAAGTGTTTTTTTTTTTTTTTTTATGTCAGGCATAATAGTGCATTTTATAATGCTTAGCCTCCTTCATTTGTATCCTTTTTATTTTTTCATAAAAGAAGAGAGAAATAAATTTAAAAGGAATAAGTATGAGATAGCTAGTTTGTTAAAACCTCTTTTTTTTTTGTCTTTTTGAGACAGGGTCTCTGCTACGCAGTTCAGGCTGGTCTTGAGCTCCCTTTGTAGCCCAGGCTGGTCTCGAACTTGCAACAGTTCTCCTGCCTCCCGAGTGCTGGGATTGCAGGCATGTGCCACCACAGCTGGCTAAAGCCTCTTTAAATATTTAAACTCCCTTTAGCATCTATTTGTGTATAGAAATGGATTTTCTGGTTAAAAAGAATTTCTATCCAAACCAGGCATGGTGATACACACCTGTAATTTCAGCACTCTGGGTGATAAGGTAGGAGTATTACAAGTTCAAGTACAGCATGGGCAATTCAGCACGAGACACTGTCTTAAAATAAAAGTAAAAAAGGCTGGGGATATATCTTAGTATGAAGACCCTGGATTTAATCCCCAGTAACACACACGTGAATTTAGATCTAGTTCCAGAAGTATATTTGATAGGCAGGTGTTCTATCACATAGCTACACTGTAGCCCTGATTTTTTTTTTTTTTTAATTTTTTTTTTTAAACAGTGTTGGGGATTTTGTAGTGCTGGTTAATTCTGTTTTAAAATAGAAAACTTCTTTCTTTAAAAGTATAGTTTTTTTCAGTTGGATGTTGCTGCTGTTTTGAATATGAAGCTTTTAAAACCTTACTGTGTCTCTCTGCCATGCGTCACATCCATCTAGTATTTCTTGACTTTAAACTTCAGAGCCATTTCTTGCTTTGTCTTACTCACCTTTGTAACCTGATTGTCAACTCTTGTAGCTTCTGTTTCAGTGAGCTCTTCACTTTTAGAAGCATCCAGTTATCCAACAAAGAATAGAATTGTCCTTCTGATTGATGACAATCAAAAAAAATGAAATAAAATACAACAATGTGAAATTGGAGTTTGCTTTAAATAGAAGATTTACCATAGGACTTTTTCTTTTCTTTTTTTTTGGTTTTTGGTTTTTCTCCGGTACCGGGAACCGAACTCACGACCTTGCGCTTGCCAGGCAGGCGCTTTGCCGCTGAGCTAAACCCCCAGCCCCCTTTTTTTTTCATTATTTATTTCTTTTTATTTTAAAGAGACAAAAAGAGACAAAAAACAAAAATGATACAGAATTTCAAAACAAGATGATAGGAAATTAATAATGGTTATTATATTACATATTGTTATCTTCAAAGTAATTGATCAGATTACCAAGTACAGACATACAAAATTGATCAAACAATATAAGCACTAACTGCTCCTTTCAATGAACTAATAGAAGTTAGTAGTACAATTATCTTAGTTATCTTGCGTATATGTACATCTTTTTTACCCCTTCCTTCTTTTCTGTTTTCTCCCATCCCAGTTGTTCTTTCCTTTTGAGCAGTTTCTTTCCCTTTCATTGTATCTGTTGTACCTTTTGGATTTTATTTACTCTTTCAGTTTCTTGCACTAGGGAGACAATATGATGTTTACACGTGCCATTCTGATTTATTTCACTTATGAATATGATCTCTACTTACATCCATTTACCTATAAAAAGCTTTTGTGTGTAATATGATTCACTGCCCAAGCTTGTTACTTATTCCTGGACTTTTTCCCTTTGGAAACAGTTTTGAGGGTGAGGTTAGAACTATTTAAATAGTATTGGAGGCAGACGTAGTAAGACCTATTGCTTTACTCTTCACAGTTTATGTTGATTATATGACTTAGAAAAAAATCTATCCTGTATATGTGACAACTTTCTCTGCATTCCCATTTTCCAAAATACTTCCAGTAGTGAAGGAATGGATTAGAACTGAGCATATGTCGTACGGAATCCCTCGTATTCCCAAATTGTCCTTTATGGTAGAATGTCAATACTCCAACATAAGATACTTGGAGATTTTGCTGTATCTTCTTGTTAGTATGTAATATGGAAGAACTTGGCATGATTCCATTGTTTTCTATTTTTCAGGTTCAATCATACATTTATATTTATCTGATCTTTTTCAACTCTTAACGAAGCTTAAATTGTGATCTAAATGCCAAATTTATTTCATTAGAGTCATTAAGGCTAGGTGCAAAAGTGAGGAAAGATTTGAGTTACACTTGCAATTTTGTATTTCTATTTATGCTGGCAGATGTGCATTACTTCAGGAAGTGGTTCATTTTGAATGATCATTGAGTTTTATCTCAAACAATAACAAAAACGGTTTTTCTTCTTAAGCAGTTCAGGGGATCAAACCCAGGGCTCATGCTAGGCAAGCATTGTACCACTGAGCTACATGCTTAGCACATTCTACTGTTAACTTTATAAGCAGTTTTACAGACTTTTATTCTTAAATAACTTATTTGTACAAATTATAATTTTTGAGATATCCTGTGCTCTGTAATTTCAGAGATCATTTATCATAAAGTGTTGATCTTTCCAGAAGATTTAGCTATATTTTTCATTATTGTTTTGTTGTTTATTCATTTATTTGGCTCTTAAGATGGAGCATTGAGTGATGAAAGCCTTTAAGGATAGGAGTTTGATCTTATATAATTTTCACGTTTCTTTCCCTCACTTTCTCCAGCTAGCACATACTAGCATACTAGCACAGTTAGCATATTTGCTCAGGCTAGATAGAAGGTTGGTATACATAGTCTGTATATTTTTGAAGAAAGTTGAATGTTTATTTCATGACACTCTAGTAAGAATACAAATTTTTTTAACTATAATGTGCCTTACAGGAGAAAGTGTCTGTAAATATCTCTTGAGATTTAAGGAGAATTCTGTTAGTTTTGGTAGGTAAGAAGATCATTCTGCATTTATCCCTTGCTTGATAGAATTTTTTACTTAAAGAATTATATAGTAAGCATGTCATTTATAAATGGCAATAATTTTACCACCTTTTTGCTAGACTTTTTTTGCGGGGGACTAATTGTGGTAGCTAATACATTCAGGGCAGTGATCAATTATAGAGAAAATAGTGGACATTCTTGATGTGTCCCTTGAAAATGGTTCTAATATTTGAGGATTATTCTGACTTTTGATTTGAGGTACATATATTTTATCATTTCAATTTTTTAGTGACTTACTCTGTTTTCTTTTTAATAAATAAAAATTGTTCAATTTTGTTAAATTTTTTCACCATTGATGGAGGTAGTTGTATAATTTTTCATGTTATAATTATTGATATAATATTGCTATGGTTTGAATTTGTCCCCCCAAAAGCATATGCTGGCATCTTGGTTCCCAGTGCAGTAGTGTAGTTAAGTAGGGCCTAATGAGAAGTGATCAGGCCATGAAGGTAATGGATGAATGCTGTTATTGTGGGAGTGAAATCATTATAAATAGGGGAGTTTGGCCCCATTTTATGCTTTCACTCACCCTCTCTGCATGGGGTGATGTGATAAGAAGGCTCTTGTCAGATGTTGGCATCTTGATATTAGATTTCCCAGGCCCCAGAATTGTGAGAAACAACTTTCTAGTGTTTACAATTTCCTCAGTCTCCGCTATTCTATTGCAGCAGCACAGACTCATACAGAAAATTGGTTCTAGGAATGGGATTGTTGCTGTGACAAATACCTGAAAATGTGGAGCTTGCTTTGAAACTATTAATGAGTAGAAGTTGTAAAGGTTTTGAAGTGAATGTTGGAAAAGACCTGTATTGCCACTAATGGGGTGTTAAGGGATATTCTGGTGAGGGCTCAGAAGAAAATACCTATAGGGAAATTTCAAAACTTTTTAGAGATTACTTAAGTGGTTGTAATGAGAATGTTGATAGAAACATGCTTGATAAAAACAATTCTGATGAGGTCACAAATAGAAATGAGTAACAAGGTATTGGAAACTGGAATAAAGGCCAGCCTTGTTACAAAATTGGCAAAGAACCTGGCTGAATCATGTCCATGCCTTGGAGCTTTATGGAAGACAGACTTTAAGAGTGATAAAAATTTGAGTATCCAGGTAAAGACAGGTGGATTATATTAAATACTGAATCATTCTTAAATTCCAGGAAAACATGTATCTTTGGTATTGTGATCTTTTTATGCAAACATTTGAGAGCCTTTGTTTACTTTTTAATCCTCTGACACTATAGAAATAGTAAAGACATTTTCTGTTTGTAGACTTAGCAGAATTCTCTTCGAAAATTTTGGGGTTTGGTGCTTTTTGTATAGGGTAGATGTTGATTACTCACAAAATTCAATAGTAGTTCATCTTTTAGTTTACCTGGTCTTTTCCAGGTTTAGTTTTGTTAAAGTTATATACATCTAATATATAATTATGTAATTATTCTATAGTTTTAAAATATTTTTGCATAATATAGTGTTACACTCTACTTTTTTGCACTTTGCAGATGTTGTGTACTTTTTATTTTATTTTATTTTTTTATTTTAAAGAGTAAAAGAAGGATAACATAATAATAGGGAGGACTTAGTAAATTACAGACAAAATGGTAGGAAATTATCAATGGTTATTGTTTTACATATTGTTATCTACAAAATAGTTTCTCAGGAAAACAAATAGACAAATAATAGGAGTTACAGACAAAAGAGGTAGGAGATTATCAAGAGTTGTTGTACTATACTTTGGTATCTTCAAAGTGGCTTCTAAAGAAAATAAATAGAGCTATACATGAGTGACCTATTGAAAAATCATTAACTCTTCTCAATGGTTCTTGTAGGAAACACATAATAATAAACATACATCCATTTATGAAATAGGATAGGAACATTACAAACTTTACACAGTTATGGATAGATTAGTAGGAAAATATCAATGGCTGCTGTAATACATGGTGGTATCTTCAAAGTGGTTTCTCAGGAAGACAGAGATATGCAAGAAGGATCTAATAAGTAGTTACAGCCTAAGGGTTGTCAAAAATAGCATATTACCTCCTCACCAGTGACTCCTTTCACTGAGGTATGACGGCTGGAAGGAAGGCCAGGATTGAAAAGAAGGACCGAGACACTTGCACCTGTGTCTAGCAACAGGCTATTTTCTTGTTCCTCCATAGTCATGATTACCCAGGGCTCCTCCATGGAGATGACAGTCTGGCCAGAGGGAGAAGGCAGGCCATGCCCCAAGCCCTCTCATTCCTGTTGGACTAACTGGTAGCATGGGTCTGAGCTCTGGGGCCTCCACCTCAGAGGGTAGACCAATCTCCAGTGGTCTCCTTTGCATCCAGGGCATGGCCCATGGGGCCTCTTAGGGCAGTTCCTCTTGAGGTGGCCTGGCTTTTAACAGTGGTAGCAGATGAATGCAGTTGTCGAGTTCTTCTTGGAGCCCCGGGAATCAGACCTGGGATCTGTTTCTCTTAGTGGTGCAGCAAAAGCAGCTGCTTTTTCTCGGTCTCTTTCTTTTCTCTCCTTGGCCTCCTCCTCATCATGGCTATAGAATACTGAGGAGGCAATTCTTACTAACATCTCAAGTGAGCTATCTGGGGTGAAAGCCATTCTTTGTAGCTTTTTCTCTCCAGCTTCCCATTGCTTTGGGACCCCACAACCAGTTAGTGTCTTCTCCCCAACTGTCAGCACAGGCAGCAGGAATCCTGCTGCAGACTTCTCTGGAGCTCCACCACAGCCTGTACTGTCAGGGGAAGAATGGCTTCCAATGAGTCTCTGCAGGTATTGTGCAAGGTCCTCCTGGTTTACAGCTTGCGAGCGGCTCTCGTGACCCCAGTCCACTGGACCTCTGACTCCGTGGGCTTAGTCTGCATTCTCATGTTCTCTGAGTCCTTGTTCAGCAGCTGCTCCTCCGCTGGCTCTGGACCTTTCTGGTTCCCAATGGCAGGAGCAAGAGTGGCCCGTTGTATGGCACGTATTCCCAGGGGTTGTTCAAAGTTTCAATGATTCACACACATCCCTGGGTGGGCAACTGCAGTCGGTGCATGGTGGGCCAACTGTGTCACTGTTTCTCTGTGTCATGATAGCTCTCAATTGAGCGGCGGTGGTCGGCCTAAGGGCTGGCGCGCAACAGCGCTCGCCACTGCATGGCTCCCCATGTGCTGGGGGCCCACCCTCCGGGAGCCAGCAGGCAGGAAGCTAGCCAGCCGGAAGACTGGCGCTCCCCACCCGTGGCTCCCTGTGCGCCGGAAGTCTTCCTTCCGGGGAACAAAGAGGCCGGGAGTGAGCCGCCGGTCCAAAGACCAGCGCTCCCCCGATGTTATGTACTTTAAAAGAGGCTTGGGGCCTGGGAATTTAGCTCAGCGGCACAGTGCCTGCCTGGCAAGTGTGAGGTTGTGAGTTTAATTCCCGGTACGGGAAAAAAACAAAACAAAACAAAAAAGAGGCTTATCACAACCCTGTATTGAACTAGTCTCTTGTTGCCATTTTTCTGTCAGCTCAGATAATTAGTAACATTTTTTAGCACTGTGTTTTTTTAAATTAAGATATGTACATCCTTTAGATATACTGTTGCACTTAATGGACTACAGTATAATGTAAATATAAATTTTACATGCACTGGAAAAGCAAAACATTTATGTGGTTTGCTTTATTGTGATACCTACTTTATTGCATTGGTCTGAAAAAGCCCTAATATCTCTGAGGTATGTCAGTAGTTGTTATCTCCTGATTTGTAATATTTTCTTTATGATTATTAGTACTTTCTTGTTTTTTGTTTTATCTGTATGTTCACTCTTTTATAATTGCTTTTGTTAGCTGTTTACAGGTTTTTTCTCCAAAGAATTAACTGTGAAAAATTGCTGCTTTTTATTCTTATTTCCTTCTTGTCACTTAAATTGAATAATTCAATACATTTATTTTCATTTCTCCTTATTTACTAGGATAGTACACTCAATGCACTATACATGTATATATGTGTGTATGTGTACATATATATATATATATATATGTATGTATATGGGACTGTGACATTTCTTGAATACTGCTTTAGTTTTATACCACAGGTCTTCATTTACTTTAGGTGTTTGAGAGATGTTTATAATCTAAAGTTTATTTCCAGGTGGCAGGTGTGTGTTTATGTGTTTGTTTTGTATCTTAGTTGCTCCTTCTAGATTTGTCATATCACTTTCAGAGAACATGTTTTCGTTTCAATTTATTGAGATCCTTTCTGATGGCATGCTGTTTGATCACTTTTGTGACTGTGTCATAAACATTTCATGTGTTCTTTTCTGTTCAAGTACACACTATTATCAGTGAGAACTGCCTATATATTATTATAGACTTTCTATAACCTAAGAGCACAATCTATTTTCTTTTCCCTGTTACTTTTAGTTTTATGTTATGAAAGTTACTTCTTTTCTATTTGATACATAGATGTACCTATTAATATGTTCATTGTAAATGCATCCTTTAAAAAACCATTAGTTTGAAACTAACTATAGATTTCATATAAAGTTGCAAAAATAAAATGTACAAGTAGATTGCATGTATTCTCCAGCCTCCCCCAGTGACAACATCCTGAATGACTATAGTAAAGTATCACAACCAGAAAATTGACATTAGTTCAATCCATATTCTATTCAGATTTTACCACTTCTACCAGCGTTGATTTAGATGTATTTCATATTTCTCTGCATTTATCATGTGTGTTGCTTTCTGTGATGACCTTGCAATTCAGATCCAGAATTGTCCCATCACCTGTAGTCTCCTTTTTCTACCTTTTTTTTATAGCCACACCTACTCTCCTCTGTGTGCCCCCTTTTTAACCCTCCCATCCATTAATCTGTTTTTCTTTCTTTCTTTTTTTTTTTTTTTTTTTTTTTTTTTTTCGGTGCCGGGAACCGAACTCACAACCTTGCATATGCCAGGCAGGCGCTTTTGCCACTGAGCTAAATCTTCAGCCCCAGTCTGTTTTTCATTTCTGTAATTTTGGTATTATTTTAAGAATGTTACAAAATGGAACCACATAGTATGTAATCTTTTGAAATTGACTTTTTTACTCATTATATGTATATCTTCTACATGCTAGGCAAGTTCCTTGTCACTGAGCTACATCCTTAGCCACCTTTTCTTGTTTCTGTTATTTTTGAGACGTGGTCTTACTATGTTTCCTAGGCTGGTCTCAACTTCTTGGGCCCAATTGATGTTCTGGGTAGTGGGACTACTCAGCCTTCCCAATAGCTGGGACTAAGGTATATGCCAGTGCCTCAGTGTATCTTTGAGATCCCTCTAAGTTGTTCAGTGTGTCAGTGAACACTTGCTTTTTAGTGTGAAATAATATTCCATGATACTAATGTCCCTTATATTAATCCATTCACCTGTTGAAGGACATTTGTATTTCTGCTTTTTGGAAATTACCAGATAAGGCTGCTGTGAACATGTCTGTACAAGTTTGTGTATGAACATGTTTTCATTTCTCTGGCACATACCCAGAGTACAAATGCTGGGGCATGGCATGTACATGTTTAGTTTTCTAAGAAATTGCTAAACTTTTTCAGAGCACCATTTAACATTTATACTGGGTAATTGTGAGTGAGCTAATTTCTCTGCATCCTTGCCAGCATTTAATGTTACAACTATTTTTTTTTACAATACTGAGGTTGAATCCAGGAATGTTTTACCATAGAGCTACATCTCCAGCCCTTTTTAAAATTTTGAGACAGGATCTTACGAAATCGTTAAGTTGTCCAGGCTGAGTTCAAACTTGAGATCCTTTTATCTTAGCTTCCCAAGCCTTTGGAATTACAGGTAGCTATCACTGTAATAACTGAGTCCAACTATTACTATTTTTGTTTGTTTTGTTTTTGTTTTTTGAGACAGGGTCTCACTAGTAGTTCACGCTGGACTTGAAGTCACTGTGTAGCCCAGGCTGGTCTTACACCTATAGCAATCCTCCTGTTTCAATCCTGATGCTGGGATTATAGGCATGTACCGGCTACACCCAGCTTTATCGCTTTTTAAGAAATTTTTGACTGTTCTGATAGGTGTGTAGTGATATTATTATGGTTTTAATTTTGACTTCCCTTATAGCTAATGAATTTTTAAATTTATTTGCCATCTATGTATCCTCTTCAGTGAATGTCTATTGTGCTTTTTGTCTAATTTTCTAATTGGATTATTAGTTTGTTTTTACAGTTAAATTTTGTCAGTTCTTTGTACAGCCATCCCTTGATATTTGCCATTGGTGGGGGATTGGTTATCTGCCCACTGTGTCCCAAACTAGTATAACAAAATCTGCCAATGCTCAAGTCTCTTGAATGAAATGACATAGTATCTAGATATAATCTATGTATGTCCTCCCATATATTTTGTATCATCTCTAGGTTAATTATAATACATAATATAATGTAACATGCTTTGTAAATAGTTCTTACATGGTATGTTTAGGGGAAAAACAGGATTAAAATTTTCCTGTACTTGTTCAGTATAAACACATTTTCTCCCACATGTTTAATCTGTGGTTGGTTGAATCAGCAGTTGCAGAATTTATAGGTACAGAGAGCTGTATATCCTAGATATAAGTTCTTTCTTGGATATATGATTTGCAAATATGTTTTTCCAGTCTAGCTTGCCTTTCATTCTCTTAGCTGGGTTTTTTTTTGCTGAACAAATATTATTAATTTCAGGGAAAAAAGTTTTTAGAGACTAGGTGTTGCTAAGTTGCTCAGGCTGGGCTTGAACTTGTGATTCTCCTGCCTTATCCTCCCAGAGTACTGGCATTTCATGCATGTGCTACTGCATTCAGCTGAAGTGTTTGTAATTTTGATGAGATGCAGTTTTTCAGCTTTTCTTTTTATCCCTTGTGTTTTTCTTCTTAAGACTCAGAACCTCTTGCCTACATGTAAGTCCTAATGATTTTCTTCTGCTTTTCTGTACAGTATGTCTTTAATTTTTTTGTTTGCTTTTTACATTTAGGTTTATAAACCATTTTGAGTTAATTTAGGAATGTCATTCAGGTTGAGCTTCATTTTTTAAAAAAATTTACTCTAAATGCCCAGTTGTCTGAGCAGCATTTATTGGAAAGGAAGCATGAAGCATATTCTTTTTAACTATATAAAGATTTCCTAGTGTACAGTTACTTTAAAAAACACTTAGTATTAGAGGTCAGTTTACCTTATAGAGTCTGAACATCTTTTTTTTTTCTTGAACTCTGGGAAGTTTATATCACTTTACTGATACAACAGAAGTTGGTCTAAGTTTTGAAACATAGGTTTTTTAGAAAAAATTTGTTTTAAAACATCCCACAAAACTCATACCCTGTAGTGTGTTTACTTTGGGCTAGTTATTTGTAGGAGATTTGTGTTGGTTTAAAGAAATATCCTGCTATGTCTCAAGCTAACTAGAATTTTCCTTAAAGTCAAAAGTTTAAGTTTATTTGGCTATTATCTTTCCCTAGCCAGTGAGGTAAGGCAACTATATTTTCTCACAATGAAAACCCATTTTTTCTTCCCCTTCTACCATAGAAACAGAATGCTCTTTGCAAATAGAACATTTTTAGATAATTTCTCTTCAATCTTTGTTTCCTTTTTGGGAAACAAAGAATTTAAGGAATTCTGTCTGTAGCTATGTATCTTACTTACTCTCCTTGTTATAAATATGGCTTTTAGGCATTATACTTGGAAAGGTTTACCTTGATATGTATTCATGCAGTTTTCCTTTTCTACTTTATTCTTCTGAGTCCCTGTCTGATCTGCATTATAAGAGGCCTTTCACATATTTTGAAGATTGAATTTTAGCTCTACCTCAGTTTTACCAGGAAAGGAGTTTGCATTTTTATTTTTGCTTTGGTTTTTTTTTTTTGGTTTTTGGTTTTTCTCCGGTACTGGGAACCGAACTCACGACCTTGCGCTTGCCAGGCAGGCGCTTTGCCGCTGAGCTAAATCCCCAGCCCCGCATTTTTATTTTTGTTCTCCATATTTGGCTGAGTTCTTTTTTTTTTTTGGTTTTTGGTTTTTGGTTTTTGGTTTTTCTCCGGTACCGGGAACCGAACTCACGATCTTGCGCTTGCCAGGCAGGTGCTTTGCCGCTGAGCTAAATCCCCAGCCGCGCATTTTTATTTTTGTTCTCCATATTTGGCTGAGTTCTATGAAGGGATAGAGGGGAAATAGAGATGATGCCACTGTTCTTAAACAAGGAGTTAGTAGTATCTCATTATATTCCCAGTTTGCTGTGTTTTATAAATTATGTTTAATTTTTGAGAAAATGAGACCTTTGTTGGGATAACTGTAACATAGGTTCCTAAATTGCTATTATTTTTTAAATTTTATTTTAAAAATACAAGATAATTTGATTTAGTCCTAAAGCATAAGAAACAACAGAATAACAAATTCTTTATATAATAAGTTGACACATAGAAAAGAGTATTGATAGCTCATTTTCCCAGGAGTAGTTCACATAAAAACCAGAAGAAAAGTTTGTTCACAAGGGGGACTAGTTAATTTTGAAGGGAATATATTTCTTTTCTTTTCTCTCTTCCCCCCCCCCCCAATACTGGGCATCGAACTGACGACCTTGTGCTTGCCAGGCAGGTGCTTTGTCGCTGAGCTAAATCTGCAGCCCCGAAGGGAATATATTTCAATTCTCATAGTTTTTGTGTTTTGAAAATTATACATGCTTTTAAAGAAGTATCTACTCATTTCAAACAGTTTACTGGTAGCCTACAGAATTCCATTCACTATCTCTGCAATTCCTCCTCTTCTCCATTTTCTTTCTCTGTACTCTTTCTAAATTTTCTTTCTCAGATTGATATTATTTCAGTATATTTGTCATAGAGAAGTAGTTCTTCCTTATCTGTGGTTTTTTTTGTTTTTTTTTTTAAATCTTGGTTTTGGTTACCTCTGATCATCCTGTTTGAAAATATTAAATAGAAAATTCCAGAAGTAAGTTTTAAATTGCATGTTGATCTGACTTGTGTGATGAAATCTCAGGCCATGCCACCTAGGTTGAAGGTCATCCCTGCCCAGGATGAGGTTCATTCCTTTGTCCAGCATATCCATGCTGTACTTGGTATGAGCCCATTAGTCACTTAATAGCTTTTCTGGTTGTCAGAATGTTGAAGTATTACAGTCTCTGTGTTCAAGTAACCATTATGTTACTTAATAATGGCCTCAAGGGGTAAGAGTAGTGACAAAAAAGTGGCACCAGAACATGTACATGAAAGGACAGACTAACACTGGAACTCTTTGGCAAGGCTGCAGATCATGTAGGAAAAGTCACAGTGTACATAGGGTTTGTGGATCAGTGGTTCGAGGCATCCACTTGTGTGAATGGGTGTCTTGGAACGTATCCCCTGTGAATAAGGTGGAACTCCTTTATGATGGGACCTTTACACTATTGTAGGCTCCTTGAGGGTTATGAGCACTGTGCTTAATTTCTTCCCTCTTTTTTTCCCTTGCTAAGGGCCATGTTTTTGTTTGTTTAGTTTTTGTTTTTTAACCATTTAGGTAGTTGCATAAGTGTCATGTAGGAATCTGTTGCTAGTTATTTGATGTTTCCATATCATAAAAATAGAGCATCACAGTGTAAAAAATGTATATTAGTTATCTATTACTATATAACAAATTGTCCCAGAACTTAATAGCTTAAAACAACAAATGTTTATTATGTTTCACAGTTCCTGAAGCATAGGAATGTCGATAGCACATAGCTGGGTGATTCTGTCTGAGTCGTTTATTCTTACATAAATTGTAATTAATTTGTTGGCTTGGGCTATGTAGTCTTTCTAAGCCTTAACTAAATTTGCACAGTCACTGTAGATAGTCATTGCAGAACCCTTTTCTTTTGTTATCCTACTGCTAGTCACTTCTTTTCTTTTTTGCCACACTAACATGTCCTCATACTGTTGTCTTTCCTTGAGGTCTTTTTCATCAGGGCATGTCTTGTAAGTCTATGTTTGGGTTCAGTTTTCTTCACATAATCCTAGGAATCATAAATCCTGCCAAAGCCAGTTGTTTTGCCACCTCTGAAATGGGTTCTGAATTCAAATAAAAAGATAACATGTGATGTAATCATACATTTTGGCTAGGTTTACTTGAATCTAATTTTAAGTGGACACTTGGACAGATCCATGCTGACTCAGTTGTTAGTAGGCTTCCATTCTTGGCTGGGTATCTTCCAAAGACACGGACTCTCCATGGATTTCTCTGTTGTCATGTCATGGCAGCTGGCTTCTCTCAGAGTGCATAAGCTAAGAGAGAGAAGGGAAAGAGGAGGCCTCAAGTGGAAGCTCCAGTCTTTTATAGTTTTGTCTAAAAAGCAGTATACTGTCACTTCCGTCATATATCTTGGCCAGAGATACTAACATTGGTGAGAGAGTACTACACAAAGATCTAAGTAAGGAGTCACTAGTAACCCCCTTGTACACTGACACCCTGAAGGAGCAACACTGTATTTTAAAGTGAATAACTAATTTTCATACTTATATTCTCAATTTATATCCAGAAAAAAAATGTATTTTTATTTAAAAGTGTGAGTGATATTTGTATATTCTGTGATGTTTTATGGAGGAAGAAATACTTTGTTATATTTACATTTGAGAGAGAACCTTGACAAGTTTGTGTAGTATTTTTGTTTCTTTTAATTCAGTAGCATTTGATATCTTACTAATACATGGCCTAAATAATTATTTTCATAAACTGAAAGAGTAAATAAGGATCAAAATGTACAATAGATATTGTGAAATGGGAAGAAATTGTTGAGAAGCAAAGAAGAACTAGGGTAGGGGAAGGGGGAAAGGAAGGAAGGAAAAAGGAAAAAAATGATTTAAAAAAAGGATGAAATGGAAACAAAGCTTCGTAAATAGGGAGAGGAGGATGGGTTGAAGGGAGGAGGCGGGATTGGTGAAAAAGGAATCAAAATATATCATGTACAGGTACAAATTCCCTGTGATGAATATGATCATTACGTATGTCTAAAATGTACCCATAAACTGAATAAAAATTATTTTCCTGACAATCTTAGAGGGAGATATTTAGCTGAACTTTCTTGCAAAGTATTTCTGTGAAGGTAAGGGTTGTTTTGTTTCTTTTCCCAGATAACATTTTATTGACTAGAGAAGCCTCCCTCCAATGTGAGATAGCAGGGAAGGACTAGCAACTTACATTTGTATAGTGCAGTTACATTTGTAAAAGAAAATGTATGAGATTATACCAGATGATACCTTTTTATTTGAATTCAGAACCCATTTTGGAGGTGGCAAAACAACTGGCTTTGGCAGGATTTATGATTCCTAGGATTATGCAAAGAAAACTGAACCCAAACATGCTTCCCCTTCATGCATGGAAATAGATAAGAAAAGTTTTTGGAGTTGATACTTACTTAGGAGGTATTCTCTACTAGTTCTTAATCTTTTAGGGGGCTCATAGACCCCCCCCTTTGAAATTCATGAAAGCAATAGTTTCTCTAGAGAAATGTGCTCATGTACAACAAAGACAATTCTGCAGTTAAGGGGGCCCTCCAGAAAGTCTATGAATTTTAGTTTGAGAACTCCTTTTTAAGCTCAAACTTCTCATATTCTCTGAAGGAAAGCAGTGCTTTTTTATTTTTGATGTATAAAGGGAAACAGTATACCTAACTCTAGAAATGTAGAAATGTATATTTATTTTCATGTAATATGACTTCTAGAGAACCTATCCTAATGATGGTTTTTGTTTTTGAATTTTGATTCTATTTAGCATCTGGAGCATAAGAACAGTGCTTATTTTCTTCTTTTCCAAGAGAACGGAAAGAAATAGTAAGTTTAAGTTTCAAGTTTTTATAAATATATTTTAAAGTATTTTAAGTGTGCTTGTTTATAAGGCAGATTGTGAAATGGTATATTGTAATGGTGTGTACTAAATATTGAAGCATTTTTCGCTATGCCTGTGATAAAAATTGTGAAAGAAAAGGAAGTTTTGTTACATACATGCATCAACTATTCAGCTATATTATATATTTCGTATGTGACCCAAAATGATTCTTCTTTATTCATTGTAGCCCAAGCAAGCCAGGAGCGTCCAACCTACAGGCTGCAGTTAGGAGATGTCTGTGAAAGCAGAAGAAGGGTTATGATTGATTAAAAGTTACATTTTTAATTTGTGTTTTTTTCTGTCCTTTTTTTTTTTTGAGACAAGGTCTTGTCATAGTTCAGGCTGGGCTGAACTCACTATGTAGCCCAGGCTGGCCTTGAATTTACTGTGCTCTCCCTGCCTCAAGCCTCTTGAGTGCTGGGATTACTGACATTAAGAACCTCAAAGAGTAAATAAAAACTGAAATGTACAATAGATATTGGGAAAGGGAAAGAGACTGCTGAAAAGGAAAGAACAACTGGGAAGAGGGAAAGGAGAAAAGAAAGAAGGAAGGGAAAAAATATATGTAGACAGGATAGCCAAGATAATTGTACTACTAATTTCTATTGATTTATTGAAAGCAGCAGTTAATGTTTAATTGTTTGATCAATCTTGCATGCCTATATCTGGTAACCTGAGCAACTACTTTAAAGATAACAATAAGTAATACAACAACTATTGTTGATTTCCTATCATCTTGTTTTATAATTTTGTATCATTTTTATAGTTTTTCTGTTTTATTTTTGTTGTTTTTGTTTTCTCTTTAAAATAATAAAGAAAAATTTAAAAAGAGCATTATTGATACTGTATATTCCCTTAAATCATTAATACCTGTTTCCCTAGCAAAAACCAAACAACCACATAAAAAATAACAAACCAATAAACCCCTACAAAATATATCCATTCTTAACTAATAGTCTTACTTTATACAGAAAATAGATGCAAATAGATGAGAACTACCTTCAGTACCAAATGTTTGACATAAAGGACAGAAAAAAACACAAATTAAAAATGTAACTTTTAATCAATCATAACCCTTCTTCTGCTTTCACAGACATCTCCTAACTGCAGCCTGTAGGTTTGACATAAGCTTTGAAGTATGTTTTGTTTTTCATGGTCTTTTGGAAGATCCCTTGATCCCAGCTATAGCTAATATTCATTTATGCTCTGGATTTCTAGGTACTGTGACCATCTGAAGAACTTTCCTTTTGCAGTTATCTTCTTTTTGCATCTGTTCCTATTGGGTTATTTGTACTGACCTATAATCCTGCCATAGTACAACCATGGGCAGGGTGTAGTGACCTATTCTGACCTATTTCTTTTATGCTATACCCCATTTCTCTTTTTCAAAGTATAAAATTTTCTAAAAATTCGTCTGTAGTTGGTATGTCTTTCCCTTCTACTCATTTCTTCTCAGTCTACTTTATTTAGGTTTTATTTCTACCACTTTTTATTTGCAGTGGCTTATTTCAGGGTCACTAATGTTTTGATCCATGTTGTTCAAACCATTTCTCTTTTCTTAAACAACTTGACTTCTTTTTTAAAATTTTCTTTTCTTTCTTTTTGTGGAAAAAATTAAAACAAAATTTCATAACAAAATACTAGGAGAATAACAATAATTAATACATTGAGTATTGTTATCTTTAATTAATCAGAGTACAAAATATGGGCATAAAAAATTCTCCAAACGATACTACCACAAACCTTTCTTTTCAATGAACTAAGAGAAACTAGAAGCATAACTATCATGCATTTTGTTTTTTCCTTTTTCCTTCCTTCATTTCCCCCCTCTGCCATCCTAGTTCCTTTTTCCTTTTGAACAATTTCTTTCCATTTCACAATATCTGTTGTACATTTTGGACCTTATTTACTCTTCTCACACCAGGAAGACAATACAGTGTTTACATATGCAAGTCTGATTTATTCCACTTGAGTATGGTCTGTGGTTTCATCCATTTACCTATAAAAGCCTCGAGTTTATCTTTACAGCTGAGTAGTAGTCCATTGTACAAAATCATCACATCTTTTTTATCCATTCATTCCTCAATTGTTATTTGGATTGTTTCTAAGATTTAGCTATTATAAATTGTGCTGCTATAAACATCAACTTGATTTCTTAATAGTATTTGAATTAATTCACTTATCTACTCTTCCTTGAAATGTTTGCATCATTAAGTGTCTTTGATAACATTTCACTGTTTTAGTTTTATTTGTATCTCCTCTACTGTAATTCTGCCCTTGGCTTTCTCCTTTTGATGATTTAGATTTGTGCTTCTATGATATAAAAGTAATCTATGTTTATTGTCCAGTATAGTATCTGCCAGTTATTTGTGGCTATAAGCACTTGAACTGTGGCTAATGCAACTGAAGAACTGAATTTTAAATTTAATTTAGTTTAAATTTAAATTGTCCTATGTGACTAATGGCCATAATACTGGATAATACATCTCTAGGTGATACTATTCACTCCCACGGGTTTAAATACAGCATCATGTTTTTGTTAATGACTCTCAAATCTAAGTCCCTGCCTTAGACTCTCCCCTTCAGCTACAGATATGTGTACCTAACTCTGTAGTTGACATTTCCACTTGGGAGTTCAGTGAGCACCTCATACTTATAATAACCAAAGCAGAGTTATTCTTGGTTCTCCCTTTTATTCCCATTTTCCTCTATCTGCTCATCTCTGTGTCTTCCCCATATCAGTAAATATGTAAACTATACAACTAATTGTTCTAGTCCATCGCCTTAACCACTCCGCCACGACTACAGATACAACTAATTGTTAATATCTGTATTCAACAGGGTTCTCTAGAGATACAAAACCAATAAAAGATATCTGTTTATGTATCTAGCATCTGTCTGTCTGTCTGTCTGTCTGTGTATCTGCAGTTAGCAAACTGGTGACTCAGGAGGGCTAATGTTTTAATTCCAGTCTGATTCTGAGAACTAAGATCACCAGTGGTATAAGTTCTGGTATGAAAGCTAGTAGGCTCAAGACCCAGGAAGAGATAAAGTTTCAGTTTGAGTCAAAAGACAAAAAGATGGATATCCCAACTCAAGGCAGTTAAGCATGAAGAGTTTTTTCTTACTTGTGGGAGGATCAGCCTTTTTGTTCTATCCAACTGAGTAGATGTGGATTACTTGTTAGGGAGGGCAATCTCCTTCACTCAGTTTATCAGTTCAAATGTTCTTCTCACCTCAGAACACCCTCACAGATATGTAGGTTTGTATTTGACCAAATATCTGGATAACCTGTAGCCCAGTCAGATTAACATAAAATTATCACAAGACTAAAAATCTGGGAGTCATTCTTTATTCTTTCACATTCATTTACTTATTCATATATTCGTATTTCACATACTGAGTCTGCCAACAATGTATAAATCAGGAAAAGAAAAACTTGAGTAAAATATTTTAATACTAAATTTATGGAGACATTGTGAGATTAGTACAAGTTACCTTTGGCTTCTACAATTATAAGAGGTGTTCAAAGTGGTAGCCATTAGCTTCTAGACATTTATTAGTATGGTGAACTGCTGAAGTGTGTATACATTTTTTAGTGGACTCTATATTTTAAAACCCTTATTTGAATTACTTCGTATCACCCTTACCTTGAAATTATCTTAAATCTGACCATTTCTCTCCTTATCTACTACAGTTCTTATTTGCCATTATCATCTCTTGCTTCCATTAACCCATTGTCTTTTTTAAAAAGTAGTCTATATTTAAGGTATACATCTGTTTTTTTAATTTAAAATTTTTTTAATTAATATATGTTCATAGTTTGTTTATATTCTTTGTGTAGAGTTGATAATGTGTATAACATATCTTAATTCCTTTTATCATCCGCTTTCCTCCTTTCTCCCCTTCCTGATCTCTTTCTCTCTCTGTCTGAGACACGGTCTCGCTAAGCATTTCAGGCTGTCCTTGAGCTCACTTTGTAGCCCAGGCTGGTCTCAAACTCACAACGATCCTCCTGTCTCAGCCTCCCCAGGGCTGGATTACAGGTGTGTGCCACCATGCTTGGCTCCACTATGATCTCTTGATCTCCTTCCCATTGGAGAAAGATGTATCTCCCTCCTTCCTATTTTGCTCTATATTTCTCCATTGAATTTCTATATAAGAGAAATCGAGATAGTTAAGCTTGTATGTCTTACTTATTTCATAATTACAGTCTCATCTGTTTTCTTACAAATGACTCCTTCATCTTTCTTTATAGTAGAGTAATACTCCTTTGTGTATAAATTCCATATTTTCTTTATTCTTCTGTTGATGAGCATACAGGCTGTGTCAAAGATTTAGCTATTATGAATTGTGCTACTATAAACATGGGTACGGGTGCTTACTGTAATGTGATGTCTTGTCTCTTTTGCTTAACGTTCTCTAACTTCCTTTTGTAACCAGAATAAAATCTGAATTCTTACTGTTTCTGTTTTATATCCTTTTCTGTGACTTAATTTTCTACTCTTCTTTTTTCATTTTTGTTTCAGCCATACTGGCCATCTTTTTGTCCTGAGGTTCTCAGAAACTCAGGTTCTTAATTTATAAAATGAGATCAGAAATGTTTACTTTAATAGGATTGTTAAAGTTTTCAATCTAGCTGTATGTGAAAGTATGTAAAAACTGCAAAACCGTGTTATACAAATGTGAGATGACTGTACTGATTCTTTTGAAGTCTTTATTCTTGTATTTTTTTCTTGCTTTAAATGAGTTAGGACCCAGCATAATATTTGCTTGAAGTGGAAATAATAGGTACCTTTGGATTTCAGTAGGAGAGCTTTAATATTTTACTATGATATTTCCTCTGGTTTTAAAAAATGATAATTTTTAGCAATCTAAACAAATTAATTTTATTGTTTTCAGTGAAATTTAATGACACAGTAGATGGCAAGAGGAAGTAGTTTAAAACAAGTATATTCTTTGACTTCCAGAAATAACAAAATAGTAAAAGATATACTGTAAAAACTTTATTTCAAAAGGGTCCTGAGGAATACATTAAGGAAATTACAATGTATGAATATTTTAAGTTATAAACAGTAAAGTTGGATGAGGTGGTTACATAAAAGAGATTTTTTTGTTTGTTTTCCCCCAGGATTTTTTTTTGCTTTAAAAATTTATTTCAGTCTTTTATTTTTAAAATTTTACTAATACACTTAAATAGGCATTAGATGTATACTTAAAATAAATTTTATAAAAGATTGTCTTGCAGCCTTCCACATTTTAAAAGAATAAAATCAGGTGTATATATATGTGTTTTTAATCATGAGATTATTGATTATGTCCTTGCTTCTTGCTCTCTATTAGTTTTAGTTCAAATTGTACCCAGCATAGATTAAAGCAGGGATTTGCAAATTCCAGCCTGTGAACCACGTTCTGTCAACCACTGTGTTCAGTTTGTAAAAATGGTTGTTATCATTTTAAAATCATTGAAGTAATTGAAAAGAATCATAATATTTAGTTAAGTTCTTTTGAAATTTGAATTTAACTTCTTATTGGAACACAGCCCGGATACACATTTGTGTGTTGTCTGTAACTGCTTTCATTCTGTAATGGCAGAGTTCTATATTTGTGATAATACTGTATGTGGTATTCTCACCACATCAGACTATTGGAGGACAAATCATGTCTCATTTCAGACTGTTCTACCACAAATCACAGTGATACAGTTACAACTTGACAGCATTTTAAGTGCCATGTATATTGTTTTATTGTGACAATGTTTATTTTTACTATCAGTGAATACTCATTATATAAAAACAAGAAAAATAGACTTTGAATGTTGCACTTTTAGGACACAATGCAACATGGATTATTTTGTTATCAAAATGCAAAGAGGTGTTTAAGAGAGTACAGAATATGTACTGTGCTAAAAGAGTACAGTATATGTTGATATTACTGTACTAAGTACTCATTGTGATACTCTTTTAACTCACAGAAAAGCAGTGGTCATAAAATTAGAAAATTTAAACCCGGTGTGGTAGCATATGCTTGTAATCCCAGCAGGAGGGAGGTCGAGGCAGGGGAATCACCAAGAATTTGAGGGCAGCATAGGGCTACATATTGAGTTCAAGATCTAGTTTAGACTCTATGCTGAGACCCTGTCTCAAAAAAAGAGAGAAAGAAAAAAGAAGAGGAAAATTTAAATGATGGAATATCTCATCACTGCAGAATTTCTTCATGAAAATAAAAAGTGAAAATGGGGCTTCAGCCAAAGTAAGAGTCTAAGTAGCTTGTTTGTGACATAAGGAAAACCATTTACCAATGGTGAGTTAATTAAATTGTGTTGGATTATAGCAGCAGAAGAAATGTGTTGAGAGAAAATATGCTTGTTTAAGATTAGTAACCCTTCAGCAAGAACAATTGCTTGGAGAATTAAGAAAGTTCAAAGCAGCCTAGCCAATTTAAAATGAGGCAAAAGATGTCAGAATGATCTTCCTTCTTGATGACTTAGCAGATACTACTATTCTTGTTCATGTGTAATTTATTGAGGAGTCACCTCTGAGCTTGAAGTGTTCGGAGAATTATTGTCTGTAAAACTTCTGTGAGGAACAATTTTTAGGTGAGATTATTTTCACAGAAATTCAGAAGACACTAATTTATTTAACCTGAAGTGGAATCTGGATGTGTATAAATACTGGTTTTATGAGACAGGAGGATCACCTAGACTTCGAGGCCACCCTGGGCTATATAGTGAGTTCAAGACCAGCCTGAACTACATAGCAAGACCCTGTCTCAAAGACACTGAAACAAACACTGTCATAAAAAATATGCTTAAAGGGAAAAAAAGGCTTAACTGGACATACTTGCAAAGCCAAATTCTGTGTTTATTGGTTGTGTTACTCAGTAGCAGATACTTTAACGTAGAGAATAGCACAACTTCCAAAGTTGGAGGCATTACTTATTTCTCTACTGTAGGAATTACTTCTCTACATTAAAATATCTATCATCTTGTTATTGGATCAGTAGTTCATTTACTGTCATAGACTTTACCATTGTCAGGCAAATTTTTATCAGAAATAGATATCTTCACTTGTTCTGCCATGCAACAGTTTGTAAATAAGAAGAACCACTTTCACATACTGTGTTTGAACACTGACTGGCCTTGGAAATTAGCTTTTAATGCAGACTTGATACTGGATCTTAGTGAATACAGGCTAAGATCACAAGGCACAACTATGTGTACTTGCTAAACACACTGTGGTAAAGTCATTTATGAAATAAATACCATTGCAATGACAGAAAGTAATTTTAAAAAATGAAAAGTTAAAACAAGAACTGGACACATTTACAAAGCTCATGAAAGTGTAATATGTTTAAGTTCTGTGTTTATTCATTGTGTTACTCAATAGCACATATGTGGGATCTTCATTCGCATGTATTTTTGCAGCGACAGATGCATTATCTGAGCTCCAATTATAGTTTCAGTGGTATTTTTCTGATCTTAATTTGAGTGTAAAGGAAATTTCCATATTTTTAAAACTACTTAAATTGTATAATTGAGGATCTTCTAATCTTTGATTGGAAGTGATTAATTTGAAATATGACATGCTAAAATGCACATATCAAAAGAATCTAGCAGACTTCTGTAATACTTTCTAGAATGAAACACTTTATAAATGCTTTCTAAGTGATGAATATGCTCATTAAAATCAAAGGCTCATGGATATCAATATTTGGTAGTATCTATATAAAAACATTTAAAAATTTCATAAAATCTCATTAAGAGAGAGACTTTTTTTTTCTTTTGAAATAGTGTCTTGCTATGCAGTTCAGATTGGCCTTGAACTCACTGTGTAGTGCAGGCTGGCCTCAATCTCATGGCGATCCTCCTGCCTCAACCTCTTGAGTGCTGGGATTACAGGCATGTGCCACCACACCTGGCTCAAAGAGATAAAAATTTGCAATCAATTATGATGATAGAGAATAGTAGCTTTGAACTTCAGTTCTGTGAAAAATTACTTTCTGTCCAATTCCAATTAATAGGTAGATCTATATTATAAAAAGTTGAACTAAATATTATTATATTTTAATATTTTCAGTAAAATGCTTGTGAACGTTTTTTGTCTTGTTTTTTTTTAACAGACCCAATTTTACTGTTTGTCCTATAGAGCCTAAAATATGTTATATGAATGTTTAAGGAAAAGTTCTGATATATGGATTAAAGGATAGATGTTTGCCTTAGTCTTTAATTTAAAGAATTCTCTTTAAAGGTATCAGCAGCTTTGCTTCTTCTTTAGTAATAAATATACTGGGATATGAAAAAGTACTTAATATTTTAGAAACAAAATTATACAGTAAAATCATCTTTTTATAAGTATGTGTTTCTTTGAAATTTTATATACATAGTATACTTTGAATTAAGTGTTCAGAGTTTTGCTAGAGTTTCAGTGAAGTAACATTATTTACATATTTAACTAAAAATTCAGAACAGTTATTTAAATTCTTATGATAAAATGTTTAAATCCAGTCATAATTCTTTCTTTCTATGTAGCCTAGTATTCCTATTTGTTACTAGTTAAATGTTTCTAGAGAAAAACTGGAAACCTAAATAAATTTATAAAGTAGACATTAACGTTATTAAGTAATAGCCTTTGAATTGATTCTTTGTTTCATCATTCCCTCCCAAATAAGCAGGCTAATCTTAGAAACAACTAATATTCCTTTCCAAGTCCCTCCTCCAGCATAATAATGAAGACTTTGTTAGTGCTCAGTACCTGGGATGTTGACTAATGTTATTAAATATCTTCTGTGCTTCTCGTTTTAATAAACAAAGATACAACATTTTTGTTACCAATGTATAAAGATAGATTTGGTGTTAATTTTGTAAATTAATGTGGGTGGAGTGTTCAGAGAGAAATACTAGGAAGCAGTTCTGAGAATATTTAATATATGTGTGAATACATACAGCTTTAAATTTGAAAGATATTTTATGCTATATGTCTAGTTAATCTTTTTTGCTAAGACAAAATACCCAACACCCAAAGTTAAAGGAGGAAAGGTTTATTTTGGCTTACAGTTTGTAGAGGTTTCAATTCATAGTTGACTGGTTCCAAGGCAGGACAGCATGGCAGAAAGACGTCGCAGAGGAGAAACAGTTCATAGGGGACAGGTGACACACAGTCATTGCCTTTTCCTTATACTCTATCCAGGTTATCTACCCTTCGGGCAGGTGGCACTCACATGCAGGGTGGGGCAGCCTTATTCCTAGCATTGCACCGTGAGTCAGTCCCAACATCACATCCTTGATCCAAGAATCACGCCCCCTAGATCACCCACCTCTGAAGAGCCCCACCTGTGACTACATGAGATTTTGGGGGAACATCTAGGTATAAGCCATAACACTACAAAAAGTCCATTTCTAAGTGGCTTGTCGTATATATCAAAGGCAAAAAATAAATATATATCAGATAATAAATAACTAGACATAGTGCACTTTCCTGTCATTAATAGTACTCTGAGAGGCTAAGGCAGGAGAATTAAAAATTTGAGTCCTACCTGGACAGTTTAGTGACTTTGTGAGATCTGTCTCGAAAAAAAAAAAAAAAAAAGCTGGGGATATGACTGAGACAATTTTGTCACTAAGCATTTTTAGAGAAATCCTGAAATGAGGAAGTTTTCTTTATATATATCATTTGGCATGATTTTTTTCCTTACATAAGTATCTTAATATCTGATTTAACCTCATTTTAAATCTTGTTTTGTAGATGAAGCATTGGATGACTTAAAATCCCAGAAGAAAAAAATAGTAAGTTAACTTTTACTTATTTATTTATCTATCTATGTATCTATGTATCTATGTATCTATGTATCTATCTATCTATCTATCTATCTATCTATCTGTCTGTCTTTTTGAGACAGGGTCTCACTATGCAGTTCTGACTGGCCTTGAGCTCACTTTGTCAGCCCAGGCTGGTCTCGAACTCACAACGATCCTCCTGCCTCAGCCTCCCAAGTGCTGGGATTACAGGCTTTGCACCACCTCACCTGGCTCTAAGTTAAATTTTGCTTAAAGTTAATTTATATAAACTACTAAGTTAACTGGGTAATTAATGTTTCTGTGCTATAACTTAATGACTTCCCAAGTAACAAATATGCTTTTAAATAGTATTTTAATGATAAAGTTAAATTATGAATATTTTTATTAGTTAATAATTACTGGCAAGGAAATGTAGTTTAGATGGATTTCTGAAAGTCTGGGAATCTGTGTCAGCTGGAATTAAATAAATCATATTGGAGAACTAAATGAGGCACAGAGTAAAATGGTGGGTACCCAGATTGTTTATTAGATTGTTTATTAGGTGTTATGGACCAAATATCTACATATGTCAGATCTTAAATTTTCTTGATACAGTAAGTTCGAGATAGAGAATCAAGAAGATTGGTTGTAAGAGACAAATTCAGCATTAAAAGCTATAGCAGGAGGGTAAGAGAATTTTCTTCTTCACCATCTCCCACTTTCTACCAGTAACACTGATCACAGGGCTGGCTGTATCAGGCCAGTTAAAGGCATCCTTTCTGCGTATTGAAGAGAGGTTGAAGAGTCAGAGGAAGGTGTTTAGAGATTGATACGTGATAGTGAGCTGGTCTTGGTGCTTGAGTTGGTGGTCTTATATTTAAAAAATTATGATTGTTTTTAAAGTATGAAAATAGTTGCTAATAGTACTATCATGTTATATGGAAACTTATTAAATCAAGTTTAATTGGTTCAATGATCAGTGCATTTTTAGCTAGAGTGTAGTAAGTTGTATTTGCTAGCTTTTCATCATTTTGATAAAATATCTGAGATAATTTATAAGGAGGGAAGGTTTACTTGGCTCATAGTTTGTCTATGATTGCTTAGCCCTGTTGCTTTGGGCCTGTGGTAGCACAGCACATCATCATGGAAACTTGTGGTGGTGGAGGTCTCTTTACCTCATGGCAGCTGAGAGGCAAAGAGGAGAGCAACAGGCTGGGTTTCCAGTATTTTCTTCAAGGGCGTGCTTCTAGCAACCTAACTTCTTTCTACTTGTCTCTATCTCCTGAAGGTTCCACTACCTGCATAAGTTGGTAACCAAACTTTAATGCCAGATCCAAATTATAGAACCATAATAATAATGTATGGAACTAAGGAAAATGATGAAGATTAAGATTAATGTTAAAAATTGTTCTATGAGTAGATAATAAAAGACACTGATCTTCAGTGCTTTAAGTACCTGAAAAGTAAAGGAACTTTTTAATAATGAAGGATTCCTTATGTATGTTTGTTTATTTGATGCCTCTTCTGTGTTTTGTGAGGTATTTGTCAAAACTGCCTTGACAATTTTGATGTTAAAACAAAGAAGTATATTAATTATATCTTATTTATTTTTGCCATTTGAGAAATTCAAGCACAAAAATACTGACTTTCACTGATATAGGAGTTGTGGTAGGTTGGTTGGCTTGCTGATGAAACAAAAAGAAGTGCTGAGGGTAGTAATGAGAACCAAACCCTGCTAGAACAAACTGAAAGGTAATGATGAAAACATTCCCTTCTAACCTGCAGTTTTGCTTTCCATAGTTTGTTATGTAGTCACCTGTGGTACAGAAATAATGAAATGAGGCAGGTGTGGTGGTAAATGCCTGTAGTCCCAGCTACTTGAGAGACTGAGGCAGAAAGACTGCTTGAGCCCATGAGTTTGAGACGAGTCTGGGCAACATACTGAGATCCTCATCTCAAAACCAAAGCCAAAAAATTTAATGAGAACTTCCAGAAGTAAGCAATTCATAAGTTTTAAGTTCATTTTTATTATCGTATGTTATGATCTTTAAATTGTATATTAGTTAATACTGTTAATTTGTTAATTTATGGAATAAATTATTATAGGTAATGTGTTTGGTACTTTCTGAAGTTTCACATATTTAGTAGGAGTCTTGAAATACATATCTCATGGATAAAGGGACACCACTGTAGAAAAAACAAGGAGAAAGACAAAAAAAAAACCCCCAAAAACAGAACAAACAAAATCCTAAGGGATGAAAAGCAGCATTATGTCAGTAATATCCTATGACCAGAAAACAGAATCTTGAAGAATGTGTGATTGGCAAAAATTTTGTAGAGTAACAAAGCAGACTTGAAAAATTCTGTGAAAGCCGAACTTTACAGTATTTGCTACTTCAATTGCCCTTGAGGGAATTATGACATAAAAAATACTACATCTGATGGCAGTTGGGAAATTCAGTTCAGTGGTTCATAACTGTGTATATCAGTATTACAGAATAGCTCAGTGTGGCATTTCTCTTGTGATATGACTAAAGGAAGATAACTTGGCTTTACTTTATTAATTAGAGAAGGTAATTTTTATTTGCTTGATTGTTACTGGTTATAATACTCTGGCTGTTGGGAGTTAGTCCTTGGTTTTTATTGTTCAAGCCTTAACAGCACTGCTTTGCTGGAGTAGCTTTCCGCATTTGGAACAATAGGTGTTAAGGGTGAATTAGGAAGCTGCTCAGTGCTGATGATCCTGCTAGTAGTGAGAGGCAAAAGAGGAATTTTTTTTTGGAGGGGGATATTATTTTTGGGCAATAGCTAAATATAATCAAAATTACTTTGTTCACTGATATTTAGGTTTAAATAATGGTTATCAATCTAGTTATCTGTGTCTCATCACTTTTCTTTTGTTAACAAAATTAATACAACTTGTATTTTCTACTTCGTATTTTACTAATTTCGATTTCCTTAGGGATTCATCTCTTTAATCTGGATAGGATTGTAATTTAATTTGAAATTTATAAAAGTGTAATTTGTAGTGATGAATATGAATTACCAGTTGGTTAAAAAGTTACATTACTTGGAAAGGAAAAGGAATAGCATCTTGTTTACACGTTAAGAGCTTAATGTAAATATTTACTTGTGAAAATAAAGCTAGGAATTAATCTTTAGTCATCTAGAAATTCCCAAGTTTGGACATGTATATTTTGCCACTTAAGTATTTTGTGGCTCTTTAAATTTATTTTTTCGTTTTTAATTTTAATCACTGTATAATCTGTACAGTAGTAGATAATCCCTCTGCATCTGTGGTTATTCTTTTAAACCAATTCAAAGTCAAGACTTAAAGTGTAGGAGTTAAAATTACCTCTTTAAATGGCTTCATTTTTCCAGAATAGTGTTTCTATTTGGTAATTCCTGGCACTTCTCAGGAAATATATGTTCCTGAGAAATTGGGAACATGGGAAAAATGTTACAATTCTCTGAGAATTAAAATTCATTAATCAGCTACAGATGTTACTGATTCAAGAGAATCTGTAAGTGTTAGTTGAAAGCAAGAGCAAGAAATTCTTACGTGCTGAGCTACAGGGTAATGCCAGCATTTCTGGGTGCCGGACAGAGACACGTAGAAGTGGCACAGTCTAATCAGTATGGCTTTTCTGGCCACGCTGTAAGCATGCTTTTGTGTCCCTGTCTCTTACTAATGGCAAGTCATTCTTTTGTTTGTTTTTTTTCCGGTATCGGGGATTGAACTCACGAGCTTGCGCTTGCCGGGCAGGTGCTGTGCCACTGAGCTAACTCCCCAGCGCCCCCCGCCCCCCTTTATTTTGGTTTTCAAGTCATTCTCGCAAATAAATACTAATATGTTTAATATAGTATGATTTAAGTAAATGTTATGAATGATACTCCATGAAATAAGTTTTGGAAGCAAAAATAAGTCCATAAATTAATTGGTCGTATTAGCATCTGTTTCTTTGTAGGGTTGTTAACTTCACTAGAAGTTTCAAATTATAGTTGTATACTGCCAAGTAATATTTTCTGATGTTTTCCAGTGTTTAAATATTCACTATAGGCTACATATTAACAGAAGAAATGCATAAAAAAGCATGTGCAATACTCTTAGAAATCAGAAAATGATTTAAAATCTGAACTAATAAAAACATAAATTTCAACAGTAGAACAAAAGTAGAGCAGACAATATTTTCTTCATCATCATAATAGTTTATGTAATAGAATGTTCTCTAATACTCTAACTGAAGATGCTTTTGGATCCACTCTCAGTAATTTGACTGAAGGTAATGAAAAGTGGAAGAAAGCTTTCTATATCTGGCATTTTTTTATGAACTAAAGTATACTAGGTTGAGCAATTAATGCTTTGTGTGTTTTAAAATTTTCATTTGCTAGTAGTACGTGTTTGTAGTACCTGACTACACCTAGTGTGGGGCATATACACAATACATTTTAATTCTTAATTCTTTTTAGAATGGTAATGTCAGTATTAGACATTTGTAGAATCATGTTTTACAGTTTAAAAAATTCCTTTGCCATTTATCTTATACTAGGCTCCCCCACCCGCTGCCTTTTGTTGCTGGGGATTGAGTCCAGGGCCTTTGTGTTGAGATACATCTTGAGCCCTTTAAACTTCTTTATTTTGAGAGAAGGTGTTACTAAATTGCTCAGTTGCTCAGGGAGGCCTCAAACTAATGATTCTCGTGCTTTAGTCTCCCAGAGTGCTGGGATTACAAGTGTGTGACACCATACTGAACCAGTGTTTTCTTCTTTTAATGTTTTCTGTGATAAAATGACTATATCAGATAGAAATTATTTTTACATGTTGTTGAATATAATCTTGACATAGTAATGTTGATTCATAATAAACAGGTATTTTTATTCTTTAATTAATTACTTAGATGTGGGAGTCTCCCTGCTTTTGTTCTGGCTAGCCTTGAACTCTTAAGCTCAAGAGGATGCTTATGTTTCAGCTTTCTGAATAGCTGAAACTACAGGCATGCTTTACCACACCCAATTATTTTATCTTTTTAAATAAAAAAGCCCATGAAACTTTTAGTAAAACCTTATCACAGAGAGATTCACTTTTTATAATACCACTCATTATGTTTAAAGTATATTATGCAAAGTATAGGATAGTAATTCAATGACTTAAGGAATTCTCACAAATTCCTATTTTTAATTTCTGAATTCTTGGATTAATCGGTAGGGTATTTAGAAACACTGTTTCAGATCCATTCTGAATAATAGAAGTATCGCTGAAAATTTTGTGTCAGTGTTTTATTCACTGTTGTGGACTCTTTCTCCTACATTAGTTAAATTCTAGACTGCTGCTGTGAAGAAAGTATTTCCGTATATTTCTTACAAGAGGAGAAACCAAGGCTAACAACAGGCAAATAAACTTGCTCAGTATTTCTAAGAATAGAAATAAGCTTTAACTCACACTCCCCACTACCCCCCCACTAGAGATTGAATTTCACTGAATTACATCCCCAGCCCATGAACCCAGATCGCTTCAGATTTTATAATTTCAATTCCATGTTCTTTCTTTTGATCCTGTATTTAAAACATACTATTCATTTAAAACGTGGATAAATGTGTGAAGTAAGCTATTATGAGAATCTTTTTGTTAGACATAACTGCAAAGGAAAATGAGCATGAATTTGTACCTTTTAGTACTTTTAAAAAATGATTTTATAAGATAAATAACTAAAACATAAGAACACACACATGAATACTCAATGAATAATGTACTAGGAGTTGCAGTCATTTATTGAAGTAGTGTTTTGCTTCCAAGTTTTATATGTTATTTTAATTTTTAAAATTTTTGATGCCAGAAATCGAACTCAGGACCTTGCTCTTGCCAGGTAGGCGCTGTGCCGCTGAGCTATCTCCCCAGCCTTGTATGTTATTTTAAAGGTTACAATTGTAGCTCTTCTTTTTAAGCTAAATAGTAGACCTGTGCTGTCTAAATCAGTAACCACTAGCACTACATGACTATTTAAATTTACATTATTTAAAGGGAAACAAAACTAGAAACTTAGTTTCTCAGTCACACAAACAATATTTTAAGTGTTTACTTATCATATGTGTCTCAATGATTTCTGTCATGGCAGTATAGACCCATTACCATCATTATATAAAGTTCTACTGGACAGTGCTGGTTTAAAACACCAAAAATTGAATTTGCAGAGGTCAGAGATGTAGTTCTTGGGTATTCCATATAGATTATATGTTACACCTTCTCTCTACCTCCACTCCTAGTTTTTTCCAAACTCTGAAATTACAAACATTTCTCTTTTATTAGATAATCCAACTTGCTTGTCTTGAGAAGTTATCATAAATTTGAAATAATTAGGAAAACACTTCCATTTCACTAAACTGAGGTTAATAAATCATTCATCTAAACCCTTAGCTTCTTAATTGTTGAGTTGAGCGTTTAATGAAGAATCTATTAACTACTATTGTGGCAGAATATTTTTAGCTGTGTTTTAACTCAATAAATGTGCTCCGGGTTACATTTTAAAATAAGTGTCTTTTGGAATGAATATGACATTTAATGAATCTAAGTGGTTATTAGTGGTCACTGAGAAGGAAAAGGTCCTGCTCCAATTTTTCCGAAAGCATTTTATCTTCCGTATTAGATACTTGTCATAACTATGACTGTCTTATACTAACTTAAATTTTTTTCTGATGTTGGGCCATAACTGCTAAAATCATACTTTATTGGTGATTACTTTAAAAATTAAGCCCATGTATTAAGCTATAAAGTGACTTGAGTTGTGGTAAATAAAATGCTTTAATTACAGATCCAAGTGTGAGCTTAGAACTCAGTAAAATTTCTACTTAAATTCTGTGCTCAGTTTTTTCCTCTAAAGTTGTTTAAATCTAAGTTTAAAAAAAAAAAGGCAGGGTGAGGTTGCTGCGGGCTGAGGAGGGATTTAGCTTTTAAAGTCATTTGAGCAAATTCCATGGCTGTTCTCCCAGTTAGTGTTTTCACTGTATTTGCAGCAAGCTAATTGCTTCTGCTAATAAATAATCTAAAATCGATGCTGACAGCACTTAATTGGCACAGAGATTTTATTTTGTAAAGCTCTTGGCTAACGACCTTCTTTAAATTAATAGCATTAAGTGCTATGAGGAAATAAATCTGAGGAATTGCCTGTCATTTGCTTGTCATGTCTAATAACTTCCAATAATGATGGCTGATAGATTTTTGCACATTCCATTATTGAAGTTGGTGCATGTAATTATTCTCCTCATTATATGTAAACAATTAGCAATATTTGGTATTTCCTTGCAGTAAAGCTGTTAAATACAAGTAACATATTAGAGGTTAGAAGCCATTTTAAAATCTAGATTTTAATTATTTAATTGGAGGAAGTCTTTCATTCTGTCTGCATGTATTTTGTGCTGCATTTAAGGAAAAAAAAAGAAGGAAAGCTTTTGTTCCCTTTATTTTAAGACTGGTACTTGAGTACTTTCTGAATAGGACTTAGAAAAGTAAGTAGTGTGTGTATGTTTTAAAATATGATAATTTATGGAAATTTTTCTTTCTAGCTTGAAGAAGTCATGGAAAAAGAAACTTATAAGACAGCTAAATTAATTCTTGAAAGATTTGATCCAGATTCAAAGAAAGCAAAGGTAAGACTGTAATGTTACTGCCATTTTATTATGAACTGCTTATTGTATTAGGCCGCTGTAGTAACATTACTGTAATCAACAGGAGTTGGAGCCGCCATCTGCTGGAGCAGCTGTGACTCCAAGACCTGGACAAGGTAAATAACTTTGTAGAAACTGCTGCTGCTGTTGGGAAGATCCATATTTACCCAAGTGAGTTCCCAAGTGTGTTGGTGGTGTGTAAAAACTTAGTTAGAATGCTTTTATGTTAAATTTCACTTTGTAATTTGAGATATCATTTAGGGTAGGCAGCAGTGATTTTATTTCATTTTAATTTTATGGGAATATGTTAATAAGTTAGAATGCTGCATATTTGTTGAGATTGAATGTATAATTAAAATGTGTAGTTGGCTTTAATTTTTTGAGATTTATGTAACTTACCAGTATTTTGTAAGATTGCTTCCCTTTCAAATAATAATCTCTTGAATATCTTATGAAAATTCTTACCTTTTATGATTTATTTTACTTCATCGGTCTTAGGAATCAAACCCAGGGCCTTGACCATGCTAGATAAACACTATAGCTAACTTGCACCCTAGCCCTATGGTTTATTCTTTTGTTTTTCCTGTGAATTACTCTTGAGGAATACGATGAAGTGCTGTCCGATATGAAGTTTCTTCTCAATAATTTTATTTAGGAAAAAAATGTAATAATTTAGAAATGAGAAGAAAATAAACTTACTACTTAGAAAATACTCTTTCAGGTTGTCTTATCATGTTATTAGCCACCATTATTACATTATTCAATATTATGTAAGAGTTTAGAAGTGGTGACATAAAATATTCTGAAGACCAACAGTATGGAGTTTGTATTGGTTTTCATCTTTGTTCTTTTCTCTGGAACCTAATAAAATTTGTAAGGCTTTTGTTGGAATGTAGAACTTACTAGTTTTTAAAATATAACTTCCATTCTTGCAACTCATGAGAATTACAACCTGGTTTTAAAAGTTACAATGACATTTAGAACTTTGAAAAGTAAATCTTTTTATGAATATTCAAAAGGCCATGGATATTAAATAAGACATAGTTTTAGATTTTCTGGTTGGCAGGCTATGTGGAAAGAATTCCATCCACCTCACTCATCCTTAAGCAGAATTTTGGTTTATAGATGTATTAGCCTGTTTTTTTCTTTTTTTTTCTTTTAAAGAGAATAAAAAGACCCAGTATCAAAATAACAACAACATAGACAAAAACAAAACAACACAAAAACAATAAAAATGATGCAGGGTTTCAAAACAAAACGATAGGAATTAACAGTGGTTGTTATATTGTGATTTTCAACGAAGATGCTCAGATTACCAGATGTAAGACTGCAAGATTGATCAAACCATTAAAGAGAATAAAAATAATATAAAAACCATTAGAAACGATACAGAGCTTCACTAAACAAGATGGTAGGAATTTACCAGTAGTTGTTATATTGCATATTGTCTTCAAATTAGTTATTCAGATTACCAGATATAAGCATGCAGAATTGTTCAAAAAAAATTTAAGCATTAACTGTCCCTTTCAGTAAACCAGCAGACATCAGCAGTACAGTTGTCCCAGCCATCCTTCTACATACACACACACACACACACACACACACACACACACACATGTTTTTATCCCCTTCCTTCATTCTTTCTTTTTTTCCTTTCCCTCATCCCAGTTGTTCCTTCCCTTTGAGCAATTTCTTCCCCTTTCACAAGATCTATTATACCTTTTGGGTTTTATTTACTCTTTCAGGTTCTTGCAGTAGGGAGACAACACAATGTTTACACATGTGGGTTTGATTTATTTCACTTATGAGTATGGTCTCTAGTTATATCCATTTACCTGTAAAAGCCTTGAGTTTATCTTTTTTATAGTTGAGTAATACTCCATTATAACCTTTTTTTTCTTTTTTAAAAGATTACTTGTTTGATAAGAGCTCATGTGATTATAATAAATGATATTTATACTTGCAATGAAATTGCTACTTTTCATAATCACTAAATTTTTCTACGGTTTATACTTATTTTAATATAGAAATTTTTTTGTCCTATAGACCAAGTTTCTATAATTTCTAGAGAATTTTTGTATATTGAATACTACTTTTTCAAAAATAATTTTCAGTTGAATTCATAGATACATCGAGTGGAATGATTGTTTCCAGGGGTGAAAAGGAGTGGTGGAAATGGGGGCACATTAGTCAGGGGATACAAAGTTTCATTTATGTAGATAAATGTAACTTCTGGAAACCTAATGTACAGTGTGGTGATTCTAGCTAGCAATACTACATATTATACCTGAAGTTAGCAGAGAGAA
Organism: Chinchilla lanigera; assembly: GCF_000276665.1. Lineage (NCBI taxonomy): Eukaryota > Metazoa > Chordata > Mammalia > Rodentia > Chinchillidae > Chinchilla > Chinchilla lanigera. Next base: position 20,702,283 of record NW_004955403.1, read on the forward strand.
TAGATTATAAGTGTTCTTACTGCATATAGAAAAAAGGGTAACTGTGAGATAATAGATGTGTTAATTAGCTTGACTATAGTAATCATTTCACAATATATAAAAAATACTAGGAGCAAAGAAAATTAGCCTTAATAAATATGTTTTTAAAATGGGATGTTGTACAGAAAGCTATTGCTTAAAAAATTTTGTATTAAAAAATCAAACTTCAATCAGCACTCGGGAGGCTGAGGCAGGAGGATTGTTGAGAGGTTGAGGCGAGCCTTGGCTGCAGAATAAGCTCAAGGCCAGCCTGAACTGCATAGTGAGGCCTTGTGTCAAAAAGACCAAAAAAAAAAAAAAAAGTCAAATTTTTGTGATGCCCTTTAGGAACATCATAAGATGTTTTGTATTCAGTAACATAAATTGTTTCAAAAATTTAAACTTAGTTTTCTTGGAAACTTTTGAAAACCAAATAAAGTTTTTCCTTCTACTGTCATATTGTAATTATAGAAAACTATTGCTGGTTTCTCTGCTTTTAGATAATTCTTTTAGAGAGAATCAACATTTAGTTATAAATGAATCACTTATATAAAAAAGTGTGTTGAATAATATTTGTGCAGACGCCCTGGAGAATAAAAAGATGAATATGTTGTTTGATCTCAATAAGCTTAAAACTTACTGTTTTTTAAAAAATTATTTCTTCTATATATTATTCTAGTATTTCTCACTCTTCTAGGTATATTATAATTAAGTAGTATTGAATTTTTTTCTTAACTTTAAAAAAATTCAAAGTGATACCCAAACTTTATTCTGCTTTTAAAAGTTATATTTTGGCTTTGTTTAATTTAATCTTGTCTAATATCATTACATTTTTAAAATCATTTTTATAGGTGACTTAGTCATTGATTTTATGTTTAAGTTGTCAGCTTCTGTCAGTTTGAATCTAAGTCTTCTATTTCTTTGCTAAACCACTGTTCTCATGCTTATTCTCTGTGTCTCTGTCTCTAGTTTTGTATTTTGACTTTAGCCTGTTTCTGAACTTAACAGAAAGTGGGAAAAACTACTAAGTGATGTCCATATGTATACCTTTGGCCCTGGAAAAGATCTACTCTTCAAAGTGAATCTAATTATTGTATCTTTATTTTGCTAGCTCTCTTGATGATTGGTGAACCAGAACTGTGATTGATGTATAGCAGGGGTCTTTCTTTTATTTTGCATTACGGAGTTGTTAATGATATATTCCTTGCTTACATTGATTATAAGTTTTGAGAATAATATTCTTTGATTTGCTTAGATTTTACACTAAAAATGAGTATCATGGTTACTAGACCACCTATCTATCCTTAATTCCACCTTATGATAAATTTTATTTTTTAGAATTGTTTTAATTTACAAGTTACAAAGATGGTACAGAACTCTCCTGTACTGTTATAACAAAGTTCCCCTATTAACATATTATATCAATGAGTACATTTGTAGCAGTATGATATATTATTGTTATCTAATGTCCATAGTTTATTCATATCTCCTTAGTTTTTACCTAATATCCTTTTGCAATTCCAGGTTCCCATCTGGATACCATACTACATCCAGTTGTCCTGTCTTACTGCTTTTGGTTGTTACTGTCTGAGGTTTTTTTTTTTTTTTTGTGCTGGGAATCAAACTCACAGGCAGGTGCCTGTGTCGCTGAGCTATATCCCTATTTTGGATGTTGCTGTTTTGCAGACTTTCTTTGTTTCTGATGACCTTAGAAGTTTTGTCCTGACCTTTTTTCTTTAATAGAGAATGTATCTTAGTCTTAGTCAGGGTTGCTATTTTATATAAAGGATTAAATAAACAGGTATCTGTATGTTTACACATTAAATAGACTTATTTGCTACTTAGATGTTTAGTATTTATTCTATTTCTAAAGAAATCATAGATTAAAAGATGTATTTTATTTCTCATTAGATTAAAAAGTAATAAAATTTGGATTTAAATGAAGAAGGGAACTGGTCATAGTATAAATAGCTTCCATGGGATAAAGAAATCTAGATACTTAGGGATATGAGAAATTAAATTTCTTTTCAATATTTTAATAGGATTCAGGACTTAGTTTTTTTATGTGCTAATTTCTGATTTATTCAGTTTTTTCAGTGTATGTTTCATAAGTCTCTACTATCTTTTAGAGACCCTCTGGAACAAAATAGAGAAAAACGCTGTCCATCTGTTGAGGGGGAGATAGACAGTAAATTAGTGTTAGGTAGAAGAAAGTAAAGGAGGCCTAGAATGAGGGCAGATTTACATGTTTATTTATTTTTTTGGTACTGAGGATTGAATCCAAAGCCGAGTGGGCTCTGTGCAAGTGCTTTCCCACTGAGCTGCACTCCCCAGCCAGACTAAGTTGTAAATAAAGTTATTGGTGAAGATCTCATTGGAAAGGTAACATTTGATCAATAGGAAAACAGTGAAGGTGTGAGCCATGGAGGAGATCTGTGAGGGGAGAACATTCCAGATAGAGGAGTCAGTAAGTGCCCGGACTCAGAGTGATCCGCATGTCCAGAGTGTTCCAGAATTAGCAAGGCCAGTAGGCCTGTACTGAATGGAGCAAGGGGAGAGTGGTAGAAGAGGTAGCGAGAGAAGTAACAAGGGACACAGCCTTGTAGACTGTGGAGCATTGGAAGAACTTCAGTTCTCCATTAGGTTTGTTTGTGTTCTTTTTTGTTTTTTAAATTTTGTTCTCCTTTTGAGTTGAGGCTTGACATGATCTACAGTGTTATCTTAAAGGAAGGTTGACACTTGAGAAGCTGCTGCAAAGGTGGAACAGTAAGACTAATGAGGAAGTTGTTGCAGTGATCTAGGCAAGCACCGGAGGTAGAGTCTTGGTTAGTAACATTAGAAATGTTTTCTTTAAAAAACTTATCTAAAAATTTTAATACAATCTCTGCCCAATCCCTACTGCCACTAACTTCAAGTGATTTAAGCATAATCTGCATATGTTTTGAAGGTAGAACCCCCAAAATTTATTCATGGATTAGACACAGAATCAGAGAAGGTGCTAAGGATGACCTGAAGGATTTTGGCTGGAGTAACTGGAAAGATGCAGTTACTATTTAAAGAGATTATAGGCAAGAGGGTCATATTTTGGAGGGAAGCTGAGATGAGGTGAAAAAAAAAACTGGGTTTGATTTTGGGTATGTTTGAGATACCTGCCAGACATCTGACTAGAGCTTTTAAGAAAGCATTTGAGTATGAGTCTGATCAACAGGAATTATATGTGCTGGAGATATGTCTGGGTGTTCTTAGTACTGTATGTATTAAAATCAGTGATACTGTGGGCTGGAATATAGCTCAATCCCTGGTACCTTAAAAAAAGAAAGAAGGAAGGAAAGAAAGAAAGAAAGGAAAGAAAGAAAAGAAAGATGTCAGAAAATTTTGAAACAATGGAGACAACTCATTTGAGTGAAAGTAGAGAAATGGACAGGTATGGTGGTGCATGCCTGTAATCCCAGCATTCAGGAGGCAAAGGCAGGAAGATTGCCAAGAGTTTGAAGAAAGTTTGGGTTACATTGCAAGACCCTATCTCAAAAAATAGAATGAAAGTGGTGAAATGGATGGCTGGAGGAGGAAGCATTTTCTGTGCACGAGCAAACATACTATATGAAAGAATAACATGTTTGTGTGCTTCTCGTAAAAGCCTAAGAAACATGAAATAATTGGTAACATAGGAGAGAGTGGAGATAATTGAGAACTGTCCATAAGTAGGTGAGAAGGAATCCAGTTTACAAGGGGAGAATTTGGCTTTTGATAGGAATGTGACAATTCCTCTGTAGTAATTAGGGCTCACGGAGAACATGGGATAGATATAGGTAGGTAGAGGAAATTATCTTCCTGTAGTGTCTGATTTCTTAATAAGGATGAGGTTTGGGGAAGTATATAGTTAGGAGCATGAAATAATTCTTTAGCAGAACAAAAGAATAAATGAATTAGAGAAATATAGAAATACCGAGGTATCCAAAAAGCTGCTTAAAATTTCTGTTCAGGAATTAAAATATGGCTGGGGGATTTTTATGTTCACCTGAATAGGTGTACGCATGGGATAGGCATATAGTTGGTTTTAACCGGGCTTGAGGTTTTGACTGGTGAATACAGTATTACACAGCATATTACAGGTTCTGGGGATGAGGTTATGAACATCTTTGGGAGGCCATTATTATTCTTATCACACTGTGCAAGTTTGGTAATGGGCAGTTGGAAATTTAAAATTGAAATGCAAGATGAAAATAGATTTATTTCATAGACCTTTATTAAGCTCATACCCTGTGCCAATTACTTTGCCACATCCTGAGGCTTTAATGATGCAGTCCTGCTTATTATTGCTTGGTTAAAAGGGGTATACACATGCAAATAAGGAGTCTGATATATAAGGACCACAACTAATGTAGAAAGTAGGCATCAATCAAAATAATTTTCTTTGAGAACAGGATTGGGAAATTTTACTTCAGGTAAAGAAGATGTATAAGTAGTGCCTTTAGGTACAATAGTGCCTTATCCCTGACAAAGAGAGAAGGTTCTTATCTTTGAAAAAGGGAGACAGAATTCAATGTGAAGGAGGAATCAAGTTATGAAAGACTTTGTATTGCAACATTATAAAGAGAAACTTTATGTTATATGCTATATGGAAAGTCCTTAGAGGTTTTGAATTTTAATTCCATTTTAAAAATTATCTATCTATCTATCTATCTATCTATCTATCTATCTATCTATTTTTGAGACAAGGTCTTGCTGTGTAGTTTAGGTTGGCCTGAACTCACTATGTAGCCAGGGTAGCCTTGAATTCTTGGAGGTCCTCTTGAGTGCTGGCATTATAGGCATATGACAGCACTCCTGGTGAGGCTTTGAATTTTAGGTTAAGAACATTTTTCTTGGTAATATGGAAAATGGATTGAAGAGAGAGCAAAATTGAAACATGGAGATCAATTAGAATATTATCTAATATAGATAAGAGCTAAAGACTTGCACTAGGTAAAGTTATAGCAATGTAGTTAAGAAGAAGAGATTTAAGAGAATTCAGGAGTAGACTGACAGGGCTTGATGGCAGTTAGATTTGGTAAGTGGGAGGTTAGAAGAGGAGTCAAGATACTGTCTAGATGCCTGCCAAAACTTTGAGATTCACTGTAAGGAAAGTGCCTGTGTTACATATTCTAAGTGAATTGTTTCACAGGAGAATCTGTGAGTGATTCATTGTCTTGCAGTCCTTTTGAAATGTTAAGATTACTTCTATAGTATTGAGCTAGGAGTTAAGGTTGATGTGGACACTGTAGGTGCCTAGGTTGACTTAAAAAAGAAGGGATAATTATTTGTATTATAGAAAGCATTCATCTCAATAATTGTTGCATAGCAAAATAGTTATATATGTACATTTTTATGTAAATTGTAAATTTACACAACTTCACAATGTATGGAGAACATTTAATGTACATATGCTATTATCTACATATGTATTTAAATAATTGCTTTAGAAATTCTAGATTGCTTAGCTGTTGATTTATTGTAATCTCTAGAACCTTGAAGTTGGCACTACTGATAGCTATTGCTTATTAAGTACTTTCCATTTGCTCTGGCTAAGCTATTTGTGTTGATTTTCTCATTTAATCTGTACAACAACCATAGGAGTAAGTATTCTCATGAAGAAGCTGAGTAGAGAAATGTCATGAACTTGGAAAAGGTTTCATGTACAGTGAAATAAACAGGAGTTAAAATTAAGAAAGTTTAAATCTAGAGTCTGCTTTTCATGACTATGCTATTTTATCATTAAACTTTGTTTCCTTTTATTTACCATAACATAGTCATTTAAAAAAATCTCATTTTGCTTCTGTTTGCTACATTTTGAGTCTAAAAGTAGTAGAGTCTTGTCCTCATACTTGGTGAGTGTGATTTTTATTGAATCATTGATTGATTTGATTATAATGTTAAGCCATCTTCCAGTCAAGTTGACATTATGAATTACTCCTTATGGTATTTTGATCAATATACAATGCTTGCAGCAGTAATTGTTTTTTGGAGAATTGTATTTTACATTTACACATAGGAAATACTGAATATAAACAGTGTTGAGTACTAGATGCTTTACGGTAATATAAAAAAAGTGTGTCAAGCAGCTAAGAGTAGATAAATCTTAGATATTTCTAATTTGAGACTATAGAACGTTTCATAACATTTTACCAAATACAGATTTGGTACTATGTTGCTCGCTATTTAAAACTAATCATTATATAGTAATCTTTTATAAACTGCTTTTCCTTTGAAAATGACAAAACTACATTTGCTTCTGTCATGACTTTTCTATACCATGTTTTTCTCTTTGCCTGCATTTAAATCTAGAATTATTAAGCTGATTGTCTTTTATGGGCTACTAGACATGATGTCCTTTGTCACCTAGTTATGGACTTCACCTTTTAGTAGCATAAGAGTAATAGTAAAAGAGAATGTTAAGTTAAATTTTACAGGTTAAAGGCACATTTTGAGGAAGCAGTCTTCAATCTTTTTTGAAGAAGTAAAACTGTAAGGGAGCTGAGGATTTAGTTGAGCGGCACAGTGCCTGCTTGGCAAGCGCAAGGTCGTGAATTCAATTCCCGGTACCAGAAAAAAACAAAAAAACAGAAAAAAAAAAAGAAGACGTAAAACTGTAATAGCTGTTTGCGAATATAGCCTAATGTATGCTAAACTTTTTTTGATGTAGATGAAAGGTGTAATGTTTGAGATAAGCATTACCTAAAAATTGTCTAAAAGTGACATATACAGTATTTGAATGACTTATTTTTCAATTAACAGTTTAAATTATCAAGTCTTAATATGGTTTTATTGATTCCAGTATCTTTTGCACATTTAATGGCTTTCCTACTGTGTAACTTACCTATTAAGTATTTTTTGTAAGAATTAATTAGATAACCAGCTAATATATAAGAAATGTTAGGATATGATTAGTTCAGGTAATATCTGATTTTCTACGTAAACTACATGTAAAATATCAAAATATAAACATGGCTCCACTTATGTAATGATAATATGCTTGTAATTTTTTTTATTGTTGCAGCTTGTTAGAGACTGAATTAGCAGATTTGTTTGTCCCAGTAATTATAGGTGAAATAATTTCAAAAAAACCTAGGAGGGGCTTAGGGTATAGCTCAGTGATTCTGGTATAGCATGGCCAAGGCCCCAGGTTCAATTCTCAGCACGCCCCCATAAAAGTAGTTGTATGGAGTTGTACTGTCATCTGAAATAAATTTTCAGTAAATGTGAGTAGTCAATTAACACATATTATCTAATCCTCAAACAATTTTATGAGTTAAGAGGTTAATTTTACAGATAAAGAAACAGATTTCTCAAACCTATCACATAGCTAGAACCAGGATTCCAAACAACCTTTCTATAGGATCCAAGTCCTTACCTAGTAGATTAGATTGTGGTAGACTAAGGTACCACACTAGAGCTACACTGGCAACAACATTCTTAGCAAAGTCTGTCATACAGAGTCCAAGTCTAAAGTGTTTTGCTTCAGGAAGTATGTGTTTTTACTGTTAATGCTAATGAAAACATCTTTAGTTTCAGCCACTAATTCAGAATTTGTGAAAATTTAATGATATGTAAAATTAAAAAGTTGTAAGGGCTTCTTTATTTGAGATCTTACTGTTGACATTCAAGTAACATATTGATCGGAATAGGAAATGTTAGAATTTAATTTCATATTATTGAGTAGGGGTTGTGAAATAGTTGCTGTAAACAGCCGGAGAGTAAATGGCTTTGAGAGCCATATGGTCTCTCTTGCCACTACTAAACTCTGTGAAAGCAGCCATACACAATATGTTAACAAGAGAGCAGGACTATTTTCCAATGAAAGCACAGAAACAGACGGAAGCCTGCATTTAGCACATTTGCTGACTCCTGCTAGAAGAATCTTATACAGTAATTTCTGTAACGAAAAGCTAAGATTTGTTTGTGAGGAAACTGAAAGTTTTCCTTTATTGACTGTGTCGCAAGAGATTTGCTAAAAAAAATAGCAATAGTATAAAGGAAACTAGGAGTAATATCAAAATAGTAAAGAATACTTTTTCAGCATTTCTATGGTTAGATTATTTCATAATTCTAAAATGTACATATTTACTTATTTCTTAAAATTATCATTTCTAATATAGAAAAACAGATGTGATATTTGAAGTTTTCACTAATTGGATCAATTTTCTTTCCTTTATCATAAATAGGAAGATTTAATGTGAAAAGGTATCATACATAATTGGGTGATTATTTTATTAGATTGAATTTATTTTGATATTACTAGATAAGTCAAGATGTGTACATAGACATGTACAGTTGAATTTAGATTCAGAAACCAAGTACTCTGTTTTCAGTGTTACATTTTATGGATTCCTTATTGTAAGCAGTTTTGACTGTACAGTATAGTGCCTTTTGATATCACAGTATTTTAATAAATATCATCATATTGGCTAATATATAATATTGGGTATTAAATCTAGTATGAATATTCTTCTCAGAGATTCGTCAGAGAACAGCTGCTCAAAGAAACCTTTCTCCACCACCGGCAAGCTCTAATCAGGGGCCTCCTCAACAAGTTCCAGTATCTCCTGGACCACCAAAGGACTCTTCAGCCCCTGGTGGACCACCAGAAAGAACTGTTGTTACTCCAGGCCTTCCATCAAACATGTTACTAAGACGTCTTGGATCCCCTGCTACTTCAGTGCCTGGAATGGGTAAACAGAGCACTTAATGTTATTTACAGTTTATATTGTTTTCTCTGGTTACCAATAAAACAGGCCATTTTCAGACAGTATGGAAATGGCATTTCATTTGGAAATAGCAGAGCAGTTATCTGATTAAGCAGGAGTTCCATATTCAATTAGCCATAACTCTTTACAGCTGGCACCTTGTGATACTGAAACCTATTTCTTGAGCTCATTTAGCTGTTATGGCTTCTTTGTTTAAATGGCAATAAAACTGTAGTATTATTCTGTAGTCAACAGTATAACATATCTTTTTATATTCAACTTTAGAATGGCTTCAGATTTATATATAATAGGGATAAAAGAGAACACTTTTGGCAAGTACTTTGTTTTTCACTAATCCTTCCACATACTTTTTTTTGCAGGTACATTTTAAAATATGAAAACATATTTCGGGAAGACTGTTCCTGCATTGTAATGCTGACTGTTACTTTTGTTAATATAGATTATAGATTTTTTCTTTTTTCTAAGTTGTAGAACCTTAGTATTTTCTGATTAATTCTTCATTACCTTCTATTAACATTGCCTTTATATTTTATTTCTGGATTCCCCTTTAGTGTGGTATCTTTTTTTTTTTTTTTTTCTTGCCGTACCAGGAATCAAACTCACGACCTTGCGTTTGCCAGGCAGGCGCTGTGCGCTGAGCTGAATCCCCAGCGCCCCAGTGTGGTATCTCTGTAGGAGATTTTCATCCTGGAGTACACATTTAGCATACTACTCTAGGGGTTCTTTTGGAGTGTGAATGGAACATGGGAATACATAGTGTTAGCATATCCTATGATTTTACGTGAATTTCCATTTAGATGATCGATACAGTATTTATTTTAGGATACTTAATTCTAATTTAGATTACTTTTGTATTCATGGCTAATTATTAACATATAAGAATATAGTGATTTTGAAGCTAGGTAGTCGTTGACATAGGTAATCAGATCATTAATAAAATAAAAAATCTGAATGTTACTTATTTTAGACTTTTTGGCCTATTTTCCTTCAAAAATGCAGCATAAAATTTTAGAAGACTAGAGAATTATTAATTTATAAATAAATTAGGGAAGACTGACTACAAATGAAATGTATACAAATTTCATGCTTTTAAAATAACTTAGAAAAGTGCTTGTAAGTTTGACATATAACTATATTACTGTAAGTCAGCCATATTTTAGTGAAATTAGTTAAATTGATTGAAAACTACTCATCTTTCAGTTTTCTAGCTAAGGTACTCATTATTTATAAATTACAGGCTTGGTTGTTAAAGAACTTATAATTATGTACACTTGTGAATCTAGTTTTAAAGAAATAAAGTTTAGCAACTTATATACTAATAAGAACTGTATTGTACATGCAAGGCTACAGAAGGAACAATGACCTTAATTTCATGGACATGTAAACACATGTTTTGCTAAAGTTTCTAATTAGTTTCTGTGTGAAAGACTGTTTATGTTGTACATTGGCAAAAATATGACTGAGTTGAATGATTTATTATAGTATGGGTTAGTAATTCATTTTTTCATTGTACCATATTTGTAGGAGAGAATCAATTTAATATGTATTACCACAGAGCTCCCATATGTTTGAAAATTAATAGCCAGCAGGTACTTGATAATTTGCCAAGCTATGTAAAAATGACCAGTGTTCCTACAATGATTACTTTTGATGCTTATGTTAATTACTGTTGTCTATAACAGCATGAATGTGAAGGTGTATCATTTGAAGTTATTATTATGCAGGGGTTGGTTTAATATACGTCCATGAAATCTGTTCTTTTATATGTTCTGTTTGCTTTGTGGACATGTTTACTTTAAATATATAAAATAATGTAGCAAAAATTACATTAAATGCTTTCAGAATCTAATTTGGGAGCTGGGAATGGAGCTCAGTGTAAAATGTTTGTGTATAATGTCCTTCTTTGGTTGGTTGGTTGACTGATTGATTCCTTTGAGGCAGGATCTTGCTATGCAGTTCAAACTGACCTTGAACTCACTGTAGCCCAGGCTGGCTTTTAACTTGCAGTGATCCTATTGCTTAAGCCTTCTAAGTGCTGGAATTACAGGCATGTGCCATGTGCCACCACTGTTGGCATTGCCTTTAGTTTAATCCATAGCACTGATTAAACCAAAATATATCTAATGAGGCATGCTTCTTGAAGTTGAAAATTTGATCATGAGGAATTACAATAACAATCTTTATGCTTAATGTTCAGTAATTGAACATGATTAGCACAAGTAACCAATAATATTGTACGTACTTTATTAGTAATATTAAGAACTTGTTCTAGAAACTAAATTTCCTTTCTATCAGCAGTAATTTTGGTATCAGTTATCTCCATTTTAGATAGTAACAGTGCTTATAGTCATGTTTATTTACTTTAAAGGGAATAAAAAAATGTCATGTTTATTTATAAAGCACATCTGTTTTTGTTATTCCTTGAAAATACTAATGTAGTATTACTACTTGAAAGCTAGGCTTGGGTATGTTTGTGTCACAGGCATTTTGAAACATTGTATTCTTGTATTGCAAGGCTTATTCCAACAGGGTTCTTTTGTGTTTAGGAATCTTCATGTTAACCTCTATTGCTACCCGCCTTACCTCACCCTAATTAATGAATTATTAATCCTTGCTATAATAAATCGTTCAACTCATTCATATTTTTGGCAGTGTCCATCCTGTCTTGTTTTCAAAGGCAAACATATTTTATTTTAGTCTCAATTTCTTTTCAGTGCCTTTTGTGTTGTCTCTCAATTCAGGGTATCTCTTTCCAAAAGTTTTCTTTCAGTTTTCCAAAGTCATAAAGTTATAATTTATAGAATATAACATTTGATTGTTTTTTAAAGAGAAGAATAAAATTTATTATGTATACAGACATGGAAACCACATACAAAATATATGACTCATTAACTGTAAGATTTTTTTGTGTTATTTTAGTGCTTGTTTTGGGGTTTACAGTGTATATTTTTGATTGATGATAATTCCCCTTCAAATGATGATACCATTTCACATAGTTTTAAGAATCTAACAATATAGTATGTCTCCTTTTCCTGACCCTTGTGCTATTACTGTTGCATATTGTACTTCTACATACATTATAAAGCCCTCAATAAATCATTTTTTTCCCTTTATTTATTCAATTATCTTTTAAAGCACTTCACATAGTAGAAGTCTTGCATAGATAGCCATTTGGTAGCCATTTCAGATGCTTCTCATTTCCTTGTGTAGCTGTCTGCTGTTACTCTCCTTCTGCTTGAAGGACTTCTGTTAACATTTCTTGTAGTGCAGTACTTTTGGTAATGAATTCTTCCAGTTTTGAATGTATGAAAAAAGTCTTCATTTTGACTTCATTTTAAAAAGATGTTTACATTCAGAATTCTAGTTTGATACTTTTTTATTGGTATAGTTTATATATACATAATGATCACATTTATCATAATTTGTACCTGTACATGATATAACTTGATTCCTTTTTTTCCCTATAGTTTGATACTTTTTTACATCTCAAAACTTTAAAGATATTGTTTCATTGTCTTTTGGATTGTGTTTTTTCTTTTGAAAAGCCTGCTATCGTTCTTATCTCTGTTTATATATCTTTTAAGCAGTTTGATTATTTGTCTTTTGGTTCAAAATTCTATTTCTTGTGCTTGGAATTTGTTTGATGTTCTTAAATATGCAGGGTTGTAACTTCTATCGAATTTAGAAAAAAATGTATGTATGATTGGTGTGTGATTTTCTTCTCCCAGCTTCACTGTCTTCAATTTTACTTACACACACACACACATACACACACACACACACACACACACACACACACACCCCTTTAATCTATCTGGCTGATAGCCCTTTTTTGTTTATGTATGGTTTCTGCTGTTACATGTCTTCAAGGTCTCCAGTGTTTTTTTTCTGTATTGTCTAAATTGTTCACACCATCTGTGGATTTTTCATCGTAGACTTTATAATTTTTATATGTAGAAGTTCATTTGGAATATTTTTCCATGTCTCTACTTAACATACTGAGGCATTCCTCCAGATTCTCAGATATATGGAAAATAGGCATAATAAGTGTTTCAACATATTTACTTACTAATTTAAGTGTTTCTGAGCCAATTTTATTTAATTTTTATCCTTATGGATAGTATTTTACTGCTTACTCATATATCTATTAATTTTTGATCCGATACCAGACATTGCAAAATTTATTTTATTGGATAAATTTTTTATTCTGCTACAAAACCTTTATGTTTTACCCAGTAATTTGTGTGTTAGGAGATTTTCCACTCAATTTGATGAAAATAGGCACTATTTCTGGCCTGGTGTGAATACTGTTTTCTTTCATCTGTTGTGGGTGGTTTTTCTATTTTCAGGTAGTTTCTTTGAATGCATGCACTAATCAGTAGTCTGCTGAATACTCTGGGAGACCCTCTGAAGATCTATGAGTATTCTTTGTGCCTTCTCTCATCTTTGGTATGCTTTTATGTGAACCTGAGGTACCTTGGCCTCCCTAGCACTGTCTTCTCAACCCTTTGAGACTGCTGCATTCTCCCTCCTTGCACCACTGCCTGGGAGCCCCCTGTAGGCAGTAACCTGGGGCAGTTGTAGGGCATGTCTTGTTTTTCCCCTCTAAAGGAACAGTGACTTACAGTGTCTGATATCAAGTATCTTTAAGACTGTTACTGTATATATTTTGTAGTTTTTTAGTTTTTATCTAGGAAGGTTAACCTGATCCCTCTTATTCCATTACAGTCCCAAGTGGAAGTCCCCTAATTTATTATTAAAGACTTTTAGAGTGGGGTGTTTTAAAAATTAGTTTGCATAGAACCTAACATAGTTTTATCTCCTAATAAATTATGTTGGTGGTTTTGACGTAGCGTATATGTAAATACTTTTTTTGTAGTGCAGTATTTTTAACGAAAATTTAAATCTTCTATAGAGATTTATAAAAATGTTTGCTGTTGTTCAAATCTTTAAAAAACTCTAACAAACATAGTTCTTGGTAATTGACATAAGTTTTATATATGTTGTATACATATAAACGATATATATTTTTTATTTACCAGGTCTTCATCCTCCAGGTCCACCCCTAGCAAGACCCATTCTTCCCCGAGAACGAGGTGCACTGGATAGAATTGTTGAATATTTAGTTGGTGATGGTCCACAGAACAGGTACTGTTTTGCTAGGGTGGTAGAGGAAGGAAAATGAAAAAAGTCTTCAGGATGTACGTGTGTGTGTGTGTGTGTGTGTGTGTGTGTGTTTGTGCGCGTGTGCACACTAGATGCTCTAAATTTTTGGCTACTACTTTTTGATTTTTAGTAGGAGTTTGGACAAAGTCTAGTTAAAACTGATCTGGAAAAATAATCTTAAATCTAAATTAATTTTATAGAAACTGAATTATTTCAATGAAACTTTTAAACTTGAAGAGCATAAAAAAGAAAAAAATGTGTTAAGTTGTAAGAAATAGAATTTAATAGATGTCAGTACAGGATGGTAACACATTTAATATGATGAGAACAATTTACATTTATTTAGCACTTATAGTTATCAAAATACTTTTGCAATTATTATCTTATTTGGCCCTTGCTGTATGATATGAGCAGAGCAATTATCATAGTGTAGACTTTTAAAAAAATCAACTAGGTGTGATGCCTCACACATACAATCCCAGTACTTGGGAGGCTGAAGCAGGAGGATTGCGGTGAGTACAGGCCTACCTGGGTACATAGTGAGTTCAAGACCAAACTGGACTACAAAGCAAGGCACTGTCTCAAAAAGCAAACATGCACAAGCGCATATGCACACACACCCACACACGCGCACACACACACACACACACCATTGTAAGATGAATGTTTGACTTTACTAGTTAATATGATTTTTAAAGGGACTAGCTTTTTATGTTAATGTGGTCGATTGTGTGTTATTTCAAATAGGATTACTTTTGTTCAAGCCATATGTTTGTTGAGTATAGGTACAGAAAATAGAGAATGTGTATAAGTAGAAAATGAAAGGACATTTAAGTGTAACTGAGAAAAGTAGAGGAGCAATGATGTATAGAGAGTAACTGTTGGTGCATATTACAAAAAATGCATTTCTTTATTGCAAGATTTCTCAGAGGCTTTAATAATATTCGTGTGAATTGCTATAGGAGTTTCCAAACTTATCTTTTCCAAACTTATATGTGACCAACTATTTGGGAGTTGTCATCCTTCGAAATATACAGTGGGAAATGCTGAATTTTAAACATTATGTTACCAAATATTTTTCTGCTAACTTAGTAAAGATATAGTCAACTGTTGCTTAGTTTTCTTTTTAATTTGATGCATAAATTTTGTTTTAAATTGGTTGACCTTTTGGCTTTGGTTAACTTTTACTTTAAGGATTATCATTTATGATATACTGAGTAACATCTAATCTGTTAATGGCATATTATCTATGATGGCTAAAATAGCGCCTTTTATGAGCTGTGTCTGCTTCTGTAATTGGGATGTTCATTTTTTCTTTTTTTGTAGGTATGCCCTTATATGTCAACAGTGTTTTTCTCATAATGGCATGGCTTTGAAAGAAGAATTTGAATACATTGGTAAGAATTACTGGGCAGTTAGATTTAAATAGTTTACTCTTAAGTATTTCATTGTATGCCACTTCCCATGTAATGCTATTTTGTTTTAGATACTGTCTCTGTACACATTGGAAAGCATATTTGATACTCTAAGCAAAGCAGGGAAGACAATTCAGATTTCTTCTTCATGTAATGAACAGGCTCTAGGGCAGTTGTTCTTAAACTCGCTGTGCATCAGAATTACCTGAAGAGCTTTAGGAAATGAGGATATTCATTACCCACTTACCAAGAGTCTGATTTAATGGATCTGGAGTGAAATCTAAATAGCTCATTTTCTTTTAAACTCATAGATGATTCTCACTTGCTGCCACTGTTAAATACTCATGTGATAAATCATGCTTTTGAAATATGACATACTGCCTTTTTTTAAGCAAATTAACAAGTTTCTAGATTTTAGAATATCTAATGATTCCATTCTATTCTATTTATCATTCATTCATTCATTCTATTCAAGTTCAATAATATATTTAAATTATTATTAATATCATTTTGCTATCAGTTAACCTCCTGTTAACTTGTTATGTTATTCATATCTTAAAATTAGTGTTCTAATAATAATTAGGGAGTATGTCTTAAAATTAGCATTGGTTAGAATACCAACCATAATATTAAAGTAGCATACATTTCACAAGGTATGTTACTTTTGAAATATTCTTGACTATTTGCAAAAGTAATATTCTGAGTTACCTGTTTAGTCTTTGAACTTTCTTTGATTTGTGATTTTGCTTATTTTTTATTAATTCTCTGCAGCTTTTCGATGTGCCTATTGTTTTTTCTTGAATCCTGCAAGAAAAACCAGACCTCAGGCTCCAAGACTTCCAGAATTTAGTTTTGAGAAAAGGCAGGCAGTGGAAGGCTCAAGTTCAGTTGGTCCTTTGCCATCAGAAAGTATACTTTCATCAGAGAACCAGTTCAGTGAAGGTATGAATGTCAATTAAGTTCTTTGTCTCTTTATAATGTGTGTTATGTAACAATATTAAAAACATAATGCTTATAGATAACAGTGGATTAATTTATCATTTTGCAGCATGCATATGTCAGCTGTTGCTCTGATGGCCTCCTGTGTGGTATGATATGTTTCTATTTTATTTCATTTTTTTTTGCCTTTTGAGATTAGGTCTTACTATGTAGTTGATGCTGGCCTTGAAATCACCATTGTAGCCCAAGGTGGCCTTGAACTTGCAATGAAGCTCTTGCTTCAGCCTTCCGTGTACTGGGATTAGAGATGTACACCACCACACCTACAGCTACGTTTCAGTTTTAAAATGCAAGTTTTAGGGGTTGGGTATTTAACTCAGTGGGTTCAGTCCTCAGAAGCAAAAAAATTTTAAGGTGTAGATTATATTGTGATAAGCAGCACTTAGCACCGGCTAGATAAACATGGTATGAAGATTTAGCTCTTCTAAAAAAACCGTTGGGAATGTGACTGGTAATATTTTCATGGAATCATTTTTTAAACTTACCCAAGTGAAGCAGATTATTAAAAAACTATAAGGACAAAGTATTTTGAAGAGTTATGACTAACATCAATAAAACAGGTATGTGTCTACCACTCAAGTTGGTGAAAATTACCAGAAAGCAGGAAACTTTGGAACTGGAAGGTCATCTTTGCATTTTTTGGAACACTGTATCAATAAGACTGTATTCTATTGAAATAGTTTATAGAGGTCCATGAGATTAATATTGTCTTTAATATAAAATCAAACTTACATGGCAAGCGCAAGGTCATGAGTTCGGTTCCCGGTACCGGAGAAAAACCAAAAAAAAAAAAAAAAAAAAAAAAAAATCAAACTTACAGAAATAGAATTTGTCCAACCTTGTGTTTTAGAATTCATCTTGCCATTCTATTTGAGAAATTTTTGAGGAAGTTTCATTAAAAAAAACCCAAAAGGGTAGGGTGAAAGAGCCAGCTGTTTCTTGTTATTAATATTTGGCCAGGAGTTCTTTGTTAATTGCCTCTAATTACAAACATTGCTAAAATTATGACACAGGTCATGATATTTTGGTGCTATGTCTGGTGTAGAGTGTATATTTGAAGTTTAGTTCATGATTTATTTTGCAGTCTCTATTCACCCTTTTAATTTTTAAAAAATTATCAGTTACATATATTTAATTTCTTCTTAAATTATTAAGTATTGCAAAATTGGCTTTAATGAGCACTACATGAAGCAGTGAATTTTCAAATATCAGAAATTTAGTGTGAGAGTTGAAGTTCTTTTCGACTTTGAAGAGTGAACCTGAAACGTGTTGAACTAGGCTTGGCTTTTGGCTTACTAACACCAAAATGAATTTGAATACGGATAGCTATGACAGAGGCCTGTGTACTTCCGATGCTAAATGAATGCATTCGTCTTCTTCAAGTCTGCAACGTCAACTCCAAACAGAGTCACATTTTTTTCTTTTGCTTGTCATGCTCTGAACTGCATGCTGTCACATGCAAACCATCTGCCTTGCCATTGCAGCCTCTTGGAACTGAACATTAAAAGATTTCATACTGAAGATGCCTAGAGGAGAAATTGAAGTCTTTTCCATGAGTACCCTTGTTTATGAAAGCTAAATGTGAATATGTGAAAGCCAATAGTTCGGATTAAGAAAAGATTTTTTTAAAAAGGAAAAGAACAGAAAAAGCAGTCAACAAAATAAAAAGTTTTATAATAGGTCCCATGTTTTATTTCTTCTGCTAAGATCAAGATGGGTAGTTAGCAAACAACACCCAGCTGTACCTTTCCTTCTCATCTAATCTAGGAGGAGCAATACCCCAGATGTCTCATTTTCTGTCTGAACTCTCCGGAATGAAGACTAACTGGCTCAAACTCAACCCTAATAAGGTAATGTTAATAGGTGAGACCAAATTTGAGGCAGGGTCTGATGAAACTGAAGCAACAGTACCACTTGCTTAAAGTTATTTTTAGAGTAGCAACAGTTTTCTTGCTTCTCTTTGGATTCATCCAAGTGGCCATGAGCATCTTTTGCTTTTTTGACTTTCCAGAAGATGGAAATTTTTTTCAAAGACTGCTGTCACCACCTGGTGATAAGGTTGTCAGTTCCAAGCTGGATTCCTTTAGTAACGAGTGGAGTATTTCTGATGATGTCATCTCAATCGTCTACTCTGTGCCAACAGCCAATGTAGCTGGAAGCTTAGATTTGTGATTTCTTCAATGATGTAGAAAATTGAGGACTGGAAAAAAAAAAAAACTTGCTTTAATTTTTGTATTCTGAAATAGCCTCTTGATAGCAGCGGAAACTGTAGAGAGTAGGTTACTGAATTTACAGACGGACCCAAAAGGTAACTTTCTTCCATGTACTTTTTTCTCTCAGCAAGTATCAGTAACCATTTACATGAATGATCTAGAAGGAATAGAAGAAACTTTTGTTTTCCTACTCCGTGACACAAGCTTTTAAAGTTTTTTTGCCTGGATTGTGATATTGGAAGGTTTTGACTTAGAATGAGGCACAAAGCTTTTAAAATTTCTGAAGTACTCGTTAGACAACATGTGGAATCTTGGAAAGTTTTCATCAAAAAGACTTAGAAGAAATTTCTCCCGTAAATTGTCATTTGAATTTATATATTTTTTTCCTATAACTGTTGTCCTGATACTTTGGTAACAGAGAAACACAAGAAATTAGGGATATGGACTATCTTCTCTGTCTGAGAGCACACAAGATACAGTATGTAAAAAATTATAAGCTGCTTTTAGATTTCTGTTTCTTTTATGATTAAATGAAGTTCAGTAATACTTGATTCTCTGCTAAATACCATTAAAATGGTTTGTAAAGTCTCTGAGCTGCTTTCTAAAGTATCTGATACATAGCATTCTTGTTGATGTGATAATCTTTTTCTACATTATAGTATACTATTAAAGTGATTTTTTTTGATAGCATGTTTTAAAAAAGTTAATATTTTGTTTTCATTGTTCATTTGTGTTTGTCCAGGTCTCATATAATTATTTTAATAGAAAACAGCTTTTATACAACTGTAAATAATAATAAAACTCATGGTATCTAAATAAAACTATCAAAAAATAGTAAAAATATATGGTGAAAATTTCCTTGGTAGTCTGATTTCTGGTGTTCCTTTCATTTACAAAAATATATTTGCCACTAGGTTATGTTGAGTGAAGGAAAATTCTACTTTTAGTATTTTTGTTGTGATGCTCTTTAAACTATGTGGTAATGAACATTTTATTGAATTTTATGTATTTATCAGATTCACAAGTTTATGCCTTTGTTTATATTTAATTGTGTTCAGGTTTCTCAAGATACACATTTACCTGTGTTGCATGTTTGTCTTAAATATAGAGATCTTCTGAGCTTCTGATTACTTTATCTAGAACACCTATACCTAATACTTAGGTTGTAGCTCATCGCTTAATAATGAAACAGATAATACTTAATTTGTTCACAGTGGTAAATAATTAAATAATTAAATGGTATTCTGTGTTGAAAACTAGCTATTTTTCTGAAAAGTGATTATAATTTGAATTTTATTGAGTCATTGGGTTGAGTTACAATGATATTCATGCCCTTGTTCCTTAAATATGTTTGCCTTTTTCCATAAAACAGGAAATTCTTATAAAAACTACCTTGTTTGAAACCTATGAAGTTGAAGACAAATTGTCAATTTTAATTTAATGATATTCTTTGTATAAGTTTATGAGTCTTACACATATACTGAGCATTGCTATATTAGGAAGGCCTCTTTTTCATGGTGTAAGGAATTCATTCCACAGCCATATATACATGCTAGGCAACTACTCTGTCACTAAGCTATATCTCCAGCCTGTTAAAAAATTTTATTTTGAGATAAAGTCTTGCTAAGTTAGCTCGCCTGTCCTGGAACTAGTGATTCTTCTGATTACAAGCCTGGGATTACAGACATATGCCACACTCCTGGCTAGGAAGGCAAAATTTTTATGTTAGCAAGGCAAAAATAAACGAAGTTGTTTTGCTAGATAATTCTTTACTTTTCTTAGAAAATTACATTTTTAAGAGATAGGGTTAAAAACCTAAAGGTAAGGTGAAATTCTTACATGAGTTTTGCATGTGTGTGTTTTATAGGGGATGCAGTGATACTTGTTATACAGTTACACTCAATTGTACAAATTTGAGTTGTCTGAGTTGAGATTTTGCCCAAACAACTTGGTAGAAAAAACTTTCCT
The DNA here is from genome assembly GCF_000276665.1 of Chinchilla lanigera. NCBI lineage: Eukaryota > Metazoa > Chordata > Mammalia > Rodentia > Chinchillidae > Chinchilla > Chinchilla lanigera. The sequence goes on from NW_004955403.1 coordinate 20,722,806, forward strand.
CTCAAGAATATTAATGTGGGGAGGGCCAGGAGTAGGGAAAGAAATTCCATTTTGTTTTTATTTTCATTTGTGTTCATTTTATGACATTGTGATATAGTGTTTTCTTCAAATTATAGATGCCAAAGTTGATTAAAATTTTTTTTTATACAGACAGAATTAAGTTATTTTAGGTGGCCATACTTAGACCCCTAGTCTTCAGCTAGGTTACAAGACAAAAGTAGGCCTTTTTATTTAGTGAGAATACAAAGACTGCTTTTTCTTTTAGTATTTTGTGGAAAATTAGTGTCTGAAATTATTTTATACCACTAAGCTATTTTTAACTACAACTTTATAGGAAAATATACTGTATTTATTAGACTAGTCAAATGATTCTCTACCTTAGAAATAAGTTCTTTTGGAGTAGGTCATTATTAGTCTTATTGTAAACCTCTGAGGTTTAGTTATGAAACTGATACACATTTTTCTGTTAATCCTTTACACCTAGTTTGTTTATTTATTTTACCTAGTTCATTTAGATCTTGTTTCTTCTTACAATGTAGAATTGGCTTCTAAACATAAAGTACCTATCTCATTTAGACCAACTGATGTCTAAATGTGTTATAGGCATGTCATATACCAGTTTTTTTTGTAGGCATGTCATATACCAATTTTATTGTTACTACTATTGCTTTTCTGAAAATCAACCCAACCAAAGAAAAGTAGTTAGTAGTAGGCTGTTTATTATACTTCAAGACCTACTCATCATTTCACCAGTTTTTTAAATCGTCTACATATTCTCTGAAATACAATATTAACTGAAAACTTTACCATGTTTTCTAATGGTAGCACATGACACTTCTTTGAATTTATATATTCCCTCTTTGTAGTAACTATTTTTTTTATAAACTGAGAATTTTTTAATTGGTTTTGACTAGTTAAATATCTGTTTCTGAAAATTGTAATATCACAAAATTTAATGTGATAAACCTTCAGTTTGATACCTCTTGCATTTTACTACATAAGAATTGCTGTTTATTACAACAACAAAAAGAAATACCTCAAAGCTGTATTTTTATCTTTGACTTCGAAATAATGTGGCTGAAACTTTGTGTGCGCCTGTCATCTCCTCCTCCATCTTGTTCTTTAAACTTTAAAGAATTAAAGGCAGTTTATTTAATAAAATTGTTATTATGGAATTGTTATTAAAGAATTTAAATTTAATAACACTCAAAATGTGTTAAAAGGAGTAAATTTCTAGGTTGAGACCAAGAACCTTACTTACCTTTCTTTCTTTTCTAGCATGCTAGGTATATAGTATATTCTGATTCAGAGATTTAAATACCCAGGACTTCTCTTGCAGAGAAATAATGGGAGACTTGTCATGCCTTTGGAAAAAATGAATTCTGGCATCCACAGTCCTTGAATTAGATAAATGAGGATAGGAAAGCACCACCTAAACACACACACACATGTGTATTCATGCATGCATACACCGAGAAATACACATTGACACGTTGCTTGCAAGCAGAGGCGCTGGGATATAGACCTTTGAGGAAGTCTGATCTGGTAGTACATGCAGTACCTATGTGTGCTGTACTGTTGTTTTACAGCACATGATTCTGGTGGTACTTTGAATTTTGGACATTCAACTTACAAATGTATCTTTAGGAGCTTATTTTGTATGGAAATATGGAAAGTGTGGTTATGGACTTACTAAAATATGGTACGCTATAGAGAATTTAGTACTTGCTTTAAAAGATTTGAATGGGCTAGGGGTGTAGCTCAGTGGTATAGCACCTACCTAGGATACATGAAGCTCTGGGTTTAAGTTTCAGTACTGACCAAAAAAAAAAAGATTTTAAGTATATCTAGACTGTTCTGCTGTTTTTTTTAGTTTGTGTTATATGCCCACGTGTGTGTGAATGTTCATCTTTTACTTGCCTTACTTAGCAGTTTTAACATTTGGATCTTTCTGAAGTCTTGAATCTGTCTTTTCAGAATCTTTAGAAGAAGAAGATGTTCTTGATAATAGTACAGAGAAGACAGATGACAAAATATCAGCTACAGAGCAAACACACCAAGTGATTGAAAAAGCATCTGGCTCAGAGGAACTAGAGGAAAAACACGAAGAGACTGCGAATGAGGAAAGCTCAAGAAATGAAGCCAAATCTACAGTTCCTGGAGCGGATTCTACTCCTGACCTTGAACTCAGTGGAGAACCTTTGATGATGAAGTAGTAAATCCTTCGACGTGCCTTCAACTGGATATTTGTTGTCTTGTTGATATCAGTTTTTACTTTTTTGATGGTACTTTAAAAAACTTTTTTTTTTTTGCTCCTCTAAGTATATGCTTTTAAATTCAGATCATCTAGCAATTTCAGTATGTCAAAGTTACATGTACTGAATGCTAAAATTATAAGCAAGTGATATCAGTGAAGTAAAATCCTTTCGAATATACAAAGACCAACACTATTTAGACAGCTTTCAGATGTTTTATGTCCATTCTAAAAGTCAAAACAAAAAAAGCGTTCTTGTTTTCTGTACATAATATCTGTAAGTATTATCTATTTTGACATAGGAAGGACTTTTGTTAGGAATAATTTCTCTAATAGTGTTTAGGGATTAAACGCAATACTTTGTTATTAAAAACAAAGTGTTAAGTCTTGAGATATTTGCCAGTGGGGAGTAAATGTCTACTTAGGTGTTTACAATAATTGAATGAAAGTTGTAACTGTAACTACAAGACATTGGTACGAACTCTCAATAAGAATGCAGTTCAACAGTCAAGTGCAGTGTTTCTTTTGATGTTTTTTATTTTGCAGCTGGGCCAAAGGCACATGATGTATATAATTAGTTTATGTTTACATATTAACATATAGGAAATATATGTGCACTTGACTGTACTTGAATTCTTAGTATTATTTATACTTGTTACATAATGATGATACATGAGTGAATTTTGTGCTCTTGTGTGTATTTTATTAAGGAAATAAAGATAATCTGGTAGCAATTTTTTTTTTTATATATCTAAACTTCAAGTAGTGTCTTGGTGGATGACTTCGCTAACTGAAAAATGTGGGTAGGAAGAACTTCACAGTATGTTGATTCTATTTAGAGCAAATTATAATGCTTTTTATTCAGATAGCAGTACTAATGAGAGGTTAGATCTTTTAAATTCTGAAACACCTCACGCCATTTGTAGTTTTTACCTTTGAGGAGACAAATATACTTTGTGAGACTAGGCAGTTAATTGCCAGTAGTTCATTGGATTAAATAAATATGTAAGATCAAGTGGGAAAAAATTTTGACCCAGAAAGGTAATTCTTAGAGTTTAAGTACAGTGTGGTTATATGTTTATTTCTCTTCTCTAATATTAAAAGAAAAAGAAATCAAGTTATTATGCCAAAGGGAAGAATATATAAGGAGAGTGTCTGGCTAGTGTTTTGGTATACACAGTTTATTAAAAATTGAGTAAAACATTTAAAAATTCCTTTCTCTGACTTAATATCTCATATCTGAGGTATTTCTAAAGAACCCAATCTGTTAGTAGTCTGGAGGTACCTTCGTATAGTGGCCACAGTTTTTAAGTATATGGAGCTGAACTTCAGTTCCAGTTCTGTAATCTTAGACGAGCCACCGAGCCTTGCTGTAACTGTTTTCCCGTTTGTAAAATGGAAAGAATAATGCCTGTTTTTAGAGGTACTACGGTGATCAAAAATAATTTATGTGTTTGAAACTGGGCCCTTACTGACTGATAATTAATGAATGTTAAGTAAGTAGAATTTGTTATTATTGACATTCTTGTGAAATATAGAAGGGGCTATAAATCTTTCTTCTGTCAGATAAGGAAGTTAAAAAATAATGTAAACATGCAATCCAGCTGCTCAGAATGGAGCCAGTGTCCTCCATCAGCCTTGCCCCAAATATGTATATAAATGCAGAGATTAAAAAAATAGGAAACTGAAACTGGAATATAATTTTTAAGAGGAATGTCACCACTGTGTGTGTATGTGTGTGTGTGTGTTTGGCCCATATACATTTTAGCAGCACCTTGCAGTCTTGATATAAAATATTCAAATTCTGATATATATTGCTTGAAAATGAATACCTCAGAGAAATATAATTGAGTGGTAGCACCAATCAGATGTTATGAGAACTATCTTTAAAGAAATGTGCAAAAAGTTAAAAACAGGCTTAGTACAATTAATGCAACAGATAATGTGCTTGTGATTGTGTAGTGTCTTTTATAATAGAAAAGTTTATTCTGCTATTATTGTAATAAATAATTAATGGTTGAAAGAGTAGTAAAATGTCCAGTTTTTGATTAGGAGTAGTATAAATGAAGAAAACTGAACTATTAAGTACTACTAGCCAGAGTGATCATAATTTTCCTACTTACGACTACTCAACAGATCATTGTCTAAACTCTCTTCTCTGTGCCCTGAGTGTGATCTGCAAACATGGTCTTTCTTTTCTCTCCCCTTTCTACCCCTGTCTTTGTATTATAAATACATGGGCCTCCTCCTTTTGATTCTCTGGCCATGTTAGCTCTTTCTTGCCTATCTGTTTCAGCTTAAATTTTCCCTCCTTAGAAAGATACCTTCTCCATATGTGATGCTGGCCTCTGCTTATGGATTGTGTCATGTTTCTCTATTTCTGCTCACTGTCTTTAACGCAGTTTTTAAGTGTTTTGTCTGCTCATTTTTTGTACTCAAAGCATGAAGCTTGTAATATTGTAAGCAAGACTGTATGGTGATGCAAGCAAAGATGTTACTTCTACATCTGTATTTTGAGAGCCTTGTACAGTACTTCACTTACTGTGTGAACGAATAACTTCGTTGCTAAATCCAATGAAAAATTTCAATGCTTATTTCATTGCTTGGCGGTTTGAATTTGTTGAGTGCGTCCCCTGAAATCAGGCTTTTTTCTTTTGGCTTTTGACATATCATGCTTCTGTTTTTTGTTTTCAGTGTCCTTTGCAGAATTCTCCCCTGCACATCCTTTAAGTGTTGGTGCTCCCTAGGTTCTGCCTATTGTTGCTTCTTCATACTGTATACGGTTTCTCTAGGAATTCTCATCAGTGCCCTTGGATTTAATTGCCATTATTCTCTCTGAATGTCAAATCTCTAGCTTTGGTCTGTTTCCTCCACAGCTCTTACAACTGATAACATTAAAAAAAATGTGCACATACTCTTCAAACTTCGTGTTTTTCATCTACCAAATGGCGCAACTATTAAAACCAGAAACTAGAGTCTGTTCATGTATCCCTTTTCTCTATATCCAAGCTGTCCACTCCTAAGCCTTAAACATAGAATCTCATTTCTCTGTCCCACTCATGTGACTTAGAAGAAAATACTACTCATGATAATAAACATTACTCCACTGAGCAACATGCTGACTACTGGGCATGTATTATTTCACTTGTTAATTGGCAGCCCTCCTACAAAGATTCTTATCTGTGCATCAACAGAAACTGAGCTGTAGAGAGTATGAGCAGCTTGCTCAAAATTGTACACGTGGTACATGGAAAATCAGGGAATTGAATATAGACAAGGGACTTAAAATGCATTATTATTACTACTACTCCTACTCCTCTATTATTACTGTATTTGGTGCTGGGGATTGAACGTGGGCCTCACACATAAGTGCACACTCCACCTTTGAGCTACACCTCTACCCCCTAGAGCCCTTACTCTTAATTACCATTGCACTGCCCTCTAATTCATGCTTCTGTCATCATTGCAGATTGCCAAAGCTGCCTCTTAACTGCTTTCTCTGTCTATTCTGTGTACTGCAGCCTAAGTGAGTTTTCAGATATGGAAAATGAATCATGCCAGACCACTGCTTACACCCTTTGTGATTCCTCACTGTTCTTGGGATAATGTCCAAACTTCTGTGGCCTAAAAAGCCCTGTGACCTCTGACATCAGTTTTACACAACTCCTACCACCTCCCATCAATTACCCAGATTTTATTGTAGCTATTCTAATCCTTCCTGTACAGGGTGTGCAAAGTTTTCCTTAATGTCTCAGCCTTCTCAAGCCCTTGAACCAGCTGAGATACTTTCCTACTCGTAGATACTGGGGCCACTGAAAACCTTTTGAAAATTTTGCTGCTTCTTAAACTATCCCATTTCCTCTTGAAATTGTTATTTTTCATCATGTACTCATAGTATACATTCAGTACACATTCATTTGATACGGAGAATATATTGAGTCAGGACGCTGATAGCTTTGTGTGTGTTGTGTGTGTGTGTGAGTGTGCACATGTTGAGAGATTCTGATTATATGATCTTCATTAAATATTATGTGCTGAGTTGCAGAAATGCTAGATGACTAAGTCATAGGCACACTGGGCATCGGAGCCAAGCTAGAACTCAGATCTCAACTCAGTGCTTTGTTTCAAATTTATTAAACTTCTAAGAATATTAATCTACTGACAAGTAAATGTAAAAGTATATAAATATGTAAAGTGTCTTTGCTAAAAACAATTGAGAATAAAAATTTAAATTAGTAAAAAATTAACACTTTATTGTAGCAACCCAGGAACTGTTGAATTGTCTAATTTTCTTCCTCAAAAAAATTAGTCTGTATTTTCTGCTTCAATACTATTTAAAAGTACCTTCTTAAAGATTGTTGAATTGGTTAGATAGAAGGTGTCTTCCTAATTTGCTCATGATCAGTGTGCCCTTTCATGAAACTGGTTCCATTTAATTTTCCATTCTTTCTGCTGCAGAGCTCTTGTTGATGTTGTGTATACAATTGGTAGACTTAGAAGATACTATTAAATTGTGTCTAGTTGTATAGTTCCATATTATTTGATGCTTTTATAAATACAAACTTCCTGCATAATACACTTTATCAAGTATTTATACCTTCTATTTTCTCTTTGGCATCAAAATTGGTAGAAATTTGAAGTACTCTGGGAAGATTAAAAAGTATTCTCAAAAATCTCCCTCATAAATTAAATTTTTAAATTCTTAGTCCAGGAGTCTTTGAGAACAGACCAAATTTTAAGCTGCCAAAGACTTTACCAGATCTCTGGCACTTGTTTTAGGAAAAGTGGGAAAAATAATTTATTTTGATGGAAATAAATATGTCTTTGTCTGATTTTCAACAGTGAAGAAAGTGGAGAATTGAATGAATATTTTTCAGTTACCTACTCTTACCCAGTCAGGCCTTGTGCTATAGGTGTAATTACATACATTCTCCTAGAGCTCTCCCAGTGACTCTGATCAGGCAGAGATTATTTTCCAACGAAATAGATAGATAGGTAGGTAGGTAGATAGAATTTTGAACGTAGGATCTTTTAAATTCTTTTTCTTTTCATTACCTGTGAGCACTGTACTTCTTAGGTAGCTGAAATAGTCTTTGTGGTTTTTCATATTTTTGTGATAACTTACTTTAGGGTAGTTTTGTTTTTCTTAATCTCACACTTGTCAGACTATTCACACACCCTCTGTTGGAATCACTTCATAATGATATCTCATGAAGGTGGGGCCATGTCTCTTTTTGTTCATCATTATATCCTTGGTACCTAGTATACAGAAGAAACAATATTACCCGTAGCATGTGCATATATAGAGCACATAGAATATGAAATATTGATGTAACTAAAGGTTTTGTAGTTTGAACAGTTTTTAAAATCTCAAAATTTTTCAGTTATTTAGTAGGGGAAACCTAAATAACTTTTTCCTCACAAATCTTTTAAAATACCAGTTTGCTTAACAGCAGACTAGGCAGGTTGCATGGGAGCTCTTCAGAATGTTAATCACCTTTCCACCTTATTTCCCACTTCTTGCCCTTATACTTTGACCACAGATGAGTATTTTGTATTTTTTTCACATTTTAAAATTCTAAAGAGAAAACAAAACAAAAGAAACAAAGTCAAAAACAAAACAACTAAAAACGATACAAATGATACAGCATTTCAAGCCAAGGTGATAGGAATTTAACAGTTGTTGTATTATGTATTGTTATCTTCAAAGACATGTTCTCAGATCACCAGACATAGGCATGCAAGATCCATAAAACAAGTAAGCATTAACTGTTCTTTCAACAAACCAGTAGAAATCAGTAGTACAGTTATCCCAGCTATTTGTGTATATATTTTCTTTTTCCTCTTTTCCTGCATCCCAGCTGTTCATTACTTTGTTTTTGTTTGTTTGTTTGTTTTTTTGTTTTTGAGACAGCTGTGCAGTTCAAGCTGGCCTTGAGCTCACTTTGTAGCCCATGCTGGTCTCAAACTTGCAATGATCCTCCTGCCTTAGCCTCCCAAGTGCTGGGAGTGCTGGGATTAACAGGTGTGCTCCTTCCTTTTAAAAAAAGATAAACATAACAATGAAACTGAGTTTCAAAACAGGTTATTAGAATAGCTTCAGTAGTTGATACACTGTGTATTGTTGTCTTCCTAGTAGTAATTCAGAGATATTTTTGTATTTCTGAGCTATGTACTGCACTTCATGATGCTATTTTTGCCGGCTGCTCTGTAATCTGAGTGGTATTTTCTTTAGTTTTCCTAAGCAAGTATCTGCTTTTTTGTTTACCTTGTACTTTACACACTGTATGTAACAGTGTCTCCAGAACTCTTTAGTTATGTCTGTTTCCTTCATTTCATTGTGTTTCTCAATTTCTATTTTATTCCTCTTGATCTCCTCGAACAAAACAGCACTAAAGGAAACCATACCAAAACCTGGCACAGTACCTGCTACATGTATAATTTAAGTAGATTCATTCAAGTAAGTGATGGACTTTGTCAGCGCCAGTGTTTGGCGTGCTACCCCTACCTGAAACCCTACAAATAACAGAGTTGGAACTGTGGGCACATTGATGGGGGACCATTCATTCCTTTCTGGGCTCAGTACCTGATGTAAGAGACACTCAGCACGAATGGGCTGAGCTGGAGATGAGCCACGCACATATGCCAGGGTGGGGTGTCAGTGCAGGACCTCATGCCACAGTTGCATGAGCCCAGTATTTGGGTAGAATTTTTAAATTGCCTATAAAATAATTTGTGTTTAACAAACTCCTGAAAACTTACACACAAACTTAACTCCTTAACACTTGCACATAGTAGGCAAGTACTCTACCACTGAGCTACCTCCCTGTATCAGTCAATCTTTGTCACTGGGACAAAATACCCAACACTTACAATTTAAAGAGTTTATTTTGATTAATGGTTTTAGAGAGTTCAGTCCATGTTCAGCCAACTCCAGTGCAGAAACCGGTTGGTGGAAGGCCAGACAAAGGAAACCTGCTTGTGTCATAGGAGCCAGGAAGCAGAAGGGAGGAGCTGGGTGAGAATCCACTGTGCCAAGTCATTGTCTTACCCTAGTGACTCACCTCCATCCAGGCCCGACTTTCGAATGTGAGACTTCTGGTGGAATGTTTCAGGTCTAGGCTATAGCACCACCACTATATTGATTTTTATTCCCTATCTCATTTTTAATGCATTTGATGTTGTGACCATAATTAGGAATTTTCTGGCTTAAATTGCTGCTTTTCTGACATCTGACAGGGCCTGGATACACATACACACATGCACATAATACAATTTTAAAATATTTCCTCTTTGAATATATAGAAAACAAAAATTCAGATTTTAAGGTTGAACAGTTGCCTTAAAATGTTAATGGTACCTGGTGAATATAATTAAAATGTGTATTTTATGAACTATAAACTATTTTTCTAAATATGAAGCTGGCTACTGATGTCTTAACTGTCCATAGCAGAAGTTCTAAAGGCTTTGCCTAACAGAAGTTGAAATTTTTTTTTTAGTTACAGTGGTTTGCTTTGTAAAATAAACTTTTCCCTAGCATCCAAAAAGAAATATATTTGGAATGAACTTGTATTCTCAGTTATGTGTTCACGTAGCCAAAGAATAGATGAATCTTCAAAATGGGTTGTTACAGAGTTTATAAGATCTAAAGTGAATACAAAATGAAAATGGCTGTGGTTAAGACATTTTGGGTGGATGTTATGTTTCTCTTATCCCTTTTTAGAACTTTATTCTTTTGGTTTATGAAGATCTACACTCTTTTGCTTCTTCATATGATCTTTATCTCTTCCGTAACGCTAGCTCCTGTAGTTTGGCTTGATGAAATTAAATTTTATTTCAAAATAATGCGCTACTCAAAAAAATGGGAATTTTCGTTTTCCTACTGTCTTCCCTCTCTACTCTCCTCACACCCTAGCCAAAAAAAGGAGAAAGCAGTACTTTAGGTTTTAGTAGATTCTGATAAGGTCAGTTTATCCACCCCAGCAAAAAATTGTAAGCAGTTCGAGTCCAGCAGGACTATACAGCACTGCCTTGAGGTCAAGATGGCAGAAGACTACTAAATTGTGTGTCAGCCCAGTAGTGCTGTATATTTAGAGTTGGAAGAAAAGAGCAGGAAGCAGATGACTCTTGCCGCCTTAGGAGAGAGGCTGAATTTCTGGCTCTGCGTTCCAGATGAGCAGTAAGAGGTGTGGTGTTTGACACTTCTGTTTTTAACAGTGCCTTCAATAGGTAAGTAAACAATTCAATTTGTAGGTTTATTGTCTCTAAAGAGTGATTTATGTCCTTATTTCTGCATTATTGTCCAGGTACTGCCCTCTATCATAGGGCCTGTGCTATTTAACTTTTTAGACCTTTGTCTTCATTAGTACAGCAATTTTCGTTTGTAATCATTGTACTAGACCTCATTGATAAGCTAAGACAGTCTGAGATTCATAGTGCTGACACCTAACCTTGCCACTGACTTCTTGACCCTTCTGCTTCTGGAACATGCGTTCATTTTTTTAAAAACCCAAGGTAAAACTCTATTTTTCACACACATTGTGGGCAGTTTAAAGGTTGGTCAGAATCAAATATTGTGCTTTCAAATTTGATAATGTATGAGTACAGAAGGATGACCTTTGATACACAGTCATACATCAACATGACATAAGCAGTAAATGCAGCAATTACCTTGACTACATTGAAATGATACTTTAGTTTTCATCCTCACTGCAATTATTGCAAGAACAAAAATGGAAAAGTGCATTTAAGGTTTACTTATGAGATTTGTAAAGTTAAGTATCTGTGGAAATAGTCCTAATTTATATATTTTTAATGAGTTTAGTGTTTATAAGATCCAGTTGTTCACTAACAATGTTAATTATTGCTCTGACAATATTAGATAGATTGATGTGAAGCTACTATGTGTTTATGAATAGCTTCTTTTTCAAGAGAATTAAACATTGTTTCAGTGCAAAAGAGTTTTCCCATATGTGTTTTAAATTATATTAACGTATGTGCCCTGCTTAGTGGTCATTTAAAGAAATACTTACTGATGACCAGGACCTTTCCGTAGGGGCTGCACACAGGTGCATATAGCTTCTGGCACTGTCTGTAGGATTGTTGCCCCACTGCTCCTTTAATAATTCATTTCTTCTTTAATGAATGCCTTTTATGTGCCAGGCACTAAGATATAAAGTGAATCAGACAGGGGCCCTTCTCCCAGGGCGTTCATAATAGTTGTGTTTAGTTTAATAGTTCAATCTTGGGGAGTCTCAAGATGAAAACAAGAACTTCACTTAGTAGGTGCTAAGTGAAACATGTACTGGATTTAAAGCTGAGAGACCAGGTTTGTATTTTAGTTCTGTGCTTTGCAGCAACTTGACCTTGTGGGGGAAGTTACATAACATCTTTCTTTTCTCCTATATTTTCTAAATTGCGTGTCAATAGTTACTATCTACTGTTTATCAGTTTATTTCTTGTTGACTTTAAATCTAATATTTTCATACCATATCAACAGAGCCAAAGACCAGAATCACATGATCATCTCAATAGATGCAGAAAAAGCTTTTGATAAAGTCCAACACTCATTCCTGATAAAAACCCTACAGAAAATTGGAATAGATGATCTAACCTCAATCTGATAAAAGCCATCTACGACAAACCAACAGCTAACATCATACTCAGTGGACAAAAACTGAAAGCTTTCACTCTAAAATCAGGAACAGGTCATAGTACTAAGTTTAATATTTTTAATAAAAATTATAGACTACAATAAATACTGTTACAGAAAGATTTCTAAATTCAAATTAATTCAGTTTCTAGTTCAGAACATTTTCATATGTGTAAGTCTTTTAGAAAGTGTGGACTTCAGCTTTAAAAAGGAGACAGTAAGTCGGAGGAGGAAAGAAAATGTTTTTTTGAGCAATGAAAGTCTAAAGACCTCTGTTACCTTGGAAATAGAGAAGAGGAATGAACTCTTTATGAATGATTTGAATTAAGAATTAGGAAGGGATCTAAGAAACTCAAGTCATTTTTTTCTTCCAGCAACTTAAGGCTTAAATAAAGCATTCTCAGCGTGTACAGCAATACAAAACCCCTGCATATTTACATATTTTCACTTCCTTTTATATGCATATATAGACATGCACAGCTCATTAATTCCTTTAATTAAGAAAAATGAATCAAAGCTGTTGTCTTCTAATAAGTACTTGCTTTGTTATACTCAGTATAGCACTACAATCTTTAATCTTTTAAAAATATATTTCTTTGGAAATCTGTCAACAGAATTGATATTGCTTCTTATGGATGTTGAAATAAATTCTGACATCTAGCTTCCTATATAAATTTAGAAGTGATCACAACATAGTATGTAGTAATACATGCTAATTCACTTTGGTATAGAATTGTGACAGCAATTGAAAGCAAAGTATGATTCAAACTTCATAAACTGAGAATTTGTGGTAATTTGTAATCCACATGAGAATGAATTTCACTATTTGGATTATAATTCAGGTAGATTTCTAGTATATATAAGGTTTTATAGATATATGTATCTTGCAGGTAGTTATTTTAACTAATTATGTATAGCAGGCCACCCTGATGTGCTGGTTTCCTGTGGGAGGAAGCATAATTGACTGAAAGTTATTTAGTATGTACCCAACACACTGTAAGACCTTTGATATACATGGTGTCATTTGGTCCTTAGAATGGTTCTTTGAAATAGATGATTCCATCTCCACCTTGTTGTTAAAGAAACTGAAGTTCAAAATTCAGTAACTCACATCTGAGTTTACTCAGCAAGCAGCAAAACCAGAATTTGAATTTAGGCTGATCTGATTATCGGGCCCACAATTATTTTACTCTATTATTCATTTAAGGAAGAAGTCTGCATCCTTTGAATAAACCAAACCAGCATTTAATGGGGACTCAGAACAAACATTTGATAAAATAAGAAATATTAATTTTTTTCAGTGCTTTCAGGAAAAAATCTTCAACCTTCAGTCTTCAATCTTCAAACATTTGTTAAAGTTGGTTTTTTAGCCAGTAGCTTCTATTTATGTATTTTAAAGTTATTATCATTTTGTGTGATGACTCAGTGGTATTCTTATCAATATTTTGAAGAAGTAAAGAAAATCCTGAGGAATCCCTTTAATAAAACAACCATCTCTTAGGTTGGCCTGACTTGGTGAAGCACTATTGGAGATGCTGTCATTTAAGAACCTGAAAAAGAGTATATCATATTGTTGGCTGGTTTCTCCTCCACTGAGGAGAACTTTGCAATCTTCCCACTTCTGCCGTTGACTCTGACTCTTCTGTAACACGGTGTGGAGTGAAATTTATTTGTAACTACAGCATAAAAGATGATAAGTTATTTTACATCTAAAGCTAATATCTAAGTAGTTTGATTCTGTGTCATTTTCAGAATGTCTCTCTAATAAGACATTATCTTTTTCCTGAAAGCATTGAAAAAAATTAATATTTCTTATTTTATCAAATGTTTGTTCTGAGTCCCCATTAAATGCTGGTTTGGATTATTCAAAGGATGCAGACTTCTTCCTTAAATGAATGTTCACTGAGAGACTAATTGTTTCTTAGATGCTTTCAACTGTCCACTTAGAGCAATGTTTGGCAAATAGCCAAACAGGTTTGTTGAATTGTTTTTTAGCTGGATGCTATGCTCTGACATCAGATTCTCACCCTCTCTGAGATTTGGGGTTCTTTTTGAAGAACAAATTTGACTTTAAAAATAGATCTCAGTAACAATGAAATATCAAAAGCTGGTCATTATAATAGAAAAACAAAAGGTAAGAGGAGTCTGCTTTGTTTTCTGAAAATGCAGAATTACCACTGTAATATACTGCCAACTCTCACTTGTTTTTATTTGGATTATTCCTTTTATGGATTATCCAATGATGTTTAAGAACCAGAGTGGCATCTGCATGCTATTTAGACTCTGGATTGTTTTTCAAGTAAATACATTCTCAAGGAATACAAAGAAAATTGGGCACTTGCTTACATAAGCATAATTAGGAAGACATTATGCTCAGGAAATATATTCCAAAGTAATATAGTTTTTTACATTACCATTTCTGTAGATTTAAAAAACCTGTATTCAAAGTACTAGTACTTGAAAATGACAAATTATACTACTTTGGGGTTCTTGAATGGAATAAAGAAATCTTAATTTTGGATTTCCTTGTGCCTCCAGGTCTTTACTGTGGCATAGAAGCTGAGGACTGAAGGGTATGGACAACTGCTACCCATAACTTCCACCTTCTTGAGCTTTACTTACAGGCACAGCCATTGATGGCCAGGTGCTTTTCTCCATGAAAGCCCCAGTCCCCCGAAGGACCTATAGAAGATGCTGAGTCTAGCCCTTCTTCTCTTCCTCTCATGTCCTTCCTGTGTGATCGTCCTATGCTCACCTAGTATATTCATCCTCTAGAGCTCCGTTATCCTGCTGGGAAAGAAGCCATTCCCTGCAGAGATCAATGAAGATGGCCCCAGGCTGCCTCTGGGTATGCCAGGGGCTGCTGAACAGCTTGGAAGCAATAGAGCAGCCCATCTCCTCATCACTTTCCTCTTGTTCATGGTAGGGCCTTTGCATGTCCTCCTTTCACATATGGGATGAATACTGACATTTCCCTTAGTACTTTATGGCTTTTCCATGTGGTTTCCATGATTTCTGTTTGTTACATGTGGTTTTTGTATTGTGATGGCTCTATTCACAAAGAGCATGCTTTCTGTAAATACGTATTTCTGTGCAACAGTTTGCCAGATATTAGACAACACAGATAAGGGTTCAGCACAGTGAGACTCAGGCCGTACCGTGGACAAGAGGAGAGTGATGAGATGGGCTGTTCTATTGCTGTCAACCTCTTCAGCAGCGCCTGGCATGCCCAGGAGCAGTCTGGGGCCACCTTCATCAATCTCCGCAGGGTATGGCCTGTTTCCCAGCGGGCTAGGGGAACTCCAGTTTTCATGCTGAGCTCCAGAGAACCCCCAGATTCCATGAGCCTTCCTATCATTTTTCAAACATTTGACTCAATTTTCAATATGGATGTGCACCAACCTTAAACGACACACACAAATATATTTTATAACAGATTTTAACACCTGGAGGCTACTAATTTATGATTTTTACTGATGGATATATTACATAATACATACATGTTATGAATTAGAACTAGAAAAATTTATTTGCAATCTACAAGATGGCAGTTTCTAGAGGCAACATTTATTCTCACTCCATGCTGTCTAGATACAGGCTCAGCATTTCCTTCAGATCCAAGCCTTTTTCGTCTGGACTGTTGAAGCAAGCTCTCAGCTGCTTTCCTCATAGTACATTTTCAAGACTGGCCAGAGTGGCTCTGTTCATAAGGCAGGACCATATCCTCGTTCCACTCAAAGCACTCCCATAGTGCCCCATCTCATTTAGTGAAAATCCTGCCATTGCAACGGCCCACTAGGTCCCATGCTACTCCTCTCCTGCTTGCTGCTTCTGTCTCCGATGTCTCTTTGGCCTCATTAGCCCCTTTGCTCTTATTCCTCCAACGTGCCAGGCATACTCCTGTCACAGAGCCTATTCCCTTGAGGTTCCCTCTGCCTTAACCATTTCTACTTGTCTTGAACCCCTTACCCTAGGTCTTACTCAGATATCCACTTTCTTTTCCTGACCTGATTATACCCTCTTTAAAATATTGCTTCCATTTTTCTTTCCTGCCTTTTCCCTCCATTAACACTAACTTCTTTGTTATCACCAGCGTTCAGTAGCCATCTTATGACTATCAAACTATGTTTTACTTATTTTGTTTAGTGTATCTCCCACACTCCAATAGGAACCAAAATCCCTGTGTTAGAATTTCTCGAGTGTTTTATCCCCTGTTATATCCCAGTACTTGGAAGATAGTAGGTCAGGAATAAGTAGTTGAGTTATCTAGAAATAATTTATGAGCCCCTAAGCATTAATAAGTAGACTAGATTTTTTTCTAGGATTTCTACAGGGGAGATGAATGATATGGTTTATGTGCAGGGGAAATTCTTGTTCTATTTCTTTCCTGAGAATTGCAACAAAACTATTTTGATGTAAGAGTCACTCTTTTAGTGCTTTGGATATCACCAAAAACATGGTGATTTTAGGTCAGCACAACATTTAATAAAGCAGACTAAGTGATTACATCCATAAGACTCTGAGTAAAATATGCAAAGTCACATGGATTTTAGGGAAAATATTTATAAAAATTATTTTAAATGATACCTTTGAATGAAATGACCCATGTGACTCTAGATTAGTAACTGAACACAACTACCCTATTTTTCCTGGGGCTCGAATTACCAGCCATTTCTACCACCATCCCATCAATGAGACAAAGAAAAATTTATTGTCCAAATGGTGGATTGTCCAGTCCTTTTATTTTTCCCTAATTACTTTTCTCCTTCTAGACTTTTGGATATTTCTCTGCTTGTTAATTGCTTCCCTCTGTGTAATCATAATAAGATGAAATTATGGTAGTCAGTGTTACACTTTTGGTATAAAGGGTTGGGTGGGGAAAAAAGAACGATTATTATTATTATTTTTTTTTTTTTGTTTTTTGGGTTTTGGTTTTTCTCTGGTACCGGGAACCGAACTCACGACCTTGCGCTTGCCAGGCAGGCGCTTTTGCCGCTGAGCTAAATCCCCAGCCCCCAAAAGAATGATTATTTACTGAAAGGAAATTTGAAGCATCCAAATTGATAATAGCTCCATATATTTCATTAGCACAAATAACTGACAGCAATACTAATGCATTAAAATGATTATTCTTTAAAGCTCAGCTTGCAATATCAGCACATGTGTATTTCATTAACATATATAAGCAAGAACTAATATATGTGCAGTAACAAATGAGCTTTCTTTACTATCCATTTTGTAAAGTTAGTAAGTGGGTGTTTGTAAGGCTGATCTAGTATATGTAAATGTAAACACCTCTGTATGCTACAGTGACATCTTTAAGTAATTGAAAGCTCCGTAGGAAAATTGTGTCCAGCCTTAAGACTACTTTCAGTTAAAAGGTTATACCTTTTAATAGCTGAATAAGCTGCCCTCTCAGACATATTTCAGAGCAAAGAATTTATTATATAAGGTATAATCTCATTGGGTATGCAAGGTAAATAACCTCATTAAGAATGGAATGTAAAGGAGAGACAGTGCTATTCAAATAGGGCAGAAAGGGGCCAACAAGGTAGAACAAAAGGCAGTTATGGGAGTTAACCACTGCTTTTATTTTGTATTTTATATTTTGTGGTGAATAAAATGGATTAGAAGGACTTGCTGCCTAAAATCAAGAAAAGCATAAGAAAAAGGTCTGGAAAAATCCATTGTTTTGTTGAAAAGCAATAGAATAGAGCATAGCCCTTTGACCGTGCATTAATTGAAAAATCCCCAAAGGTGGAAAATGCTGATTACTGTAAATGAATGTTTAAAGGGCTGAAAATGAAGAGATCCTTTCCTGGATCTATAAACTCTCATAGACCTTGAGCATATGTTACCTGAGGACTTGCGCATTCCTAACAGACAACTTGATTAACTTTTCCTTTGTTTTACTGAGCTTTCTTGTGTTGGAATTTCAAAATGTTGCTCTCTGTGATTTCTTTTTCTACTTGAGGCAATAGGTAATACCCTCTTACTAGTTGCATTTACTGTTCTCCACTTTATAATATCTATAGTTATTGCTTTTTTCCTATCATTTTAAAAATGAAATTGCTTTGGAACCTCAAGAATTAAATACTACTAAAATGGAAGAACTAGCAGGATGTTGAAAGTTACCTGGTTCACGATTCTGCCTTTAGATTGTTAAGGGACTAATTCACACAGGACACTAAGATATCTTCTATTTTTCAAGAAATACCATATCTACATTTGGACAGCAACTTTTCCAGTTGCATTCTATGATATGATTAACTCTTATGCAATTGGTAAAAAGAAGGGGTCAGTACAATTCAGACATCATATGTTGGTCGTTCATGATTGCTCTTGGTCATTAGTGTTTTGCATCACAAATACAGCAAACTGTAGAACACAGAATTTAGAGCCTACAGCTAAACTAAGTTAAGAAAAAGATCATGCCACGAAGAGTTTGGCTATGTACTTTATCTCAGAAGTGCTTATTGTGTTGCTCTCTGATCTTTGTGTATTTTGGTCATCTCCATAAATCAGCAGCTCCAGTTCTTCATTTTATTTATTCCATCAAGCTGTCTTTTTCTCTAACTTTTTTATTGTGGTATTCATCTTATAGTATATTATAAATCAGAAAGTTTTTTGACAGGAGAATGTTTTTGTCAGGTTTATTTTTGTTGGTGTTTTCTTACAAAGTTGCCTAAATTCTGACTGATTTGCTTCTAACACTATTTTTCTGTATGTCCTGTGATTTTGTACAATATGAGTATTTTGGTAATACATATCTCTCTTGTGGAGGAGCCTGCGTCTCATCTTCTTGCTGAATGTAATATGGCTTTTATAATGGCCATCTTTGCGACTTCTAGGGAACCAAGTTAAGGTTGGAGTGGAATCATCTGTGAAGGACATAATGGGTAGACATTATCAGAGAAGTCCAATACTTTTTGAAATTTTTGTATGTTCATTAGTGTTATACAAAAATTTTGTATGTTCAACTCTTGAAGACATAGGGGCAGGCAAGGGCTTTCTGAACAGACCACCAAAGGCACAAGAAGTAATACTGAAAATCAACAAATGGATATCATATCAGATTAAAAAGTTTCCACACAGCAAAGAAAAAAACCAAGAGTGAAGAAACAGCCTACAGAATGGGAAATAATTTTGCCAGTGCTTCACTGGACAGAGGACTAACATCTAGAATATATAAAGAACTAAAAAAATTAGAACCCTCAAAATAAAACACCCAATCAACAAGTGACCCAATAAAAAAAGACTCAATCAAAAAAAGTGAATAGATACTTCTCAGAAGAAGTACAGATGGCCAATAAACATATAAAACATGTTCAACATTGCTAGTCATTGAAAAAATAAAACTATACTGAGATACCATCTTACCCTAGAAAGAATGGCTATCACTAAAAAAGCAAGTAATAATTAATGCTGTCAAGGACGTGGGGAAAAAGGGACTCTACTATATTGTTGGTGGGAATGTAAACTAGTACTACCACTATGAAAATCAGTGTGGAGATTCCTCAAAAAATTAAAAATAGAAATTTCATTTGATCCAGCTATCCTCCTCCTAGGTATCTTCCCAAAAGGGTTAAAGTCATCATATTACAGGGGTAATATATTACAGGGATACTACATACATATGCATGCAGTGCAATTTATAAGAGTAAGGACCCATAATTTATAATCATAAGATCTTGAAAACAGCATATATATCCATGAACAGATGGATGGATAAAGAAAATATGAGACTTACACACAATGAGGTACTACTCTGCCACAAGGAAAGGTAAACTTGAGGCATTCATAGGCAAACTGATGCATCTTGATAACAATATTAAGTGGAATAAGTCAGACCCACAAGCTTAAATATTGTATGGTTTCTCTTATATTCTGGCAAAAAATGTATGTGTACTTCAACAGTTTGCTGTATTAATAAATATATCCATCACTTTGAACACCTCTTGTAATCATAGAGGCCAAAGGTAACTTGTATTA
>NW_004955403.1:20743822-20751322 GCF_000276665.1 Chinchilla lanigera
ACACACACACACACACACACACACACACAAATGAGAAATAGGAAGAAGTTCAAATAATTTCCCAAGTTATTCTGTTATTTATTTTTTTGGTACTGGGAATCAAGCTCAGGACCTTGCACTTGCCAGACAGGCACTTGTGCCGCTGAGCTATATCCCCAGCATATGCTGCTATTTCAAAACTATTTTAAGATAAATGCTAATTTGTTTCATTTATAAAAACAAGTTCAGAAGTTTCAGATGTTGTGTGTCTTAGTGCAATGCTCTTATTTCTCAGGCTTCTCCCACCTCCAGTGAGTGAGAACATATAAAGTATTGTCTAGATATATAATGGTAACTTTTACAAACTTTCTTACAAACATTAGAGATAGATTTTGGACATACTGAAGCTGACATATTAAAGATGTACAGAAGCCCCTTTCTAAGCCTTTGATAGTTAATGTAAGAATTTTGAATTTTCAGGTGGGATTTTATTTCCTACTGTATCACTCAACTCCAGCACTCAAAACTTTTTCTGTCCTCTGACCAAATTTCATGACTAACTGGATGAAGTAGTTGTATAGACATGATCTCATGGGCAGTATTTCAATTCACTAAGCAGACAGTATATTGAACCTCTCCAACAAGTAGGAAACTGAAAATGAGATACTGTTACTTCTCTTTCAAATTAGAGATTAATGTACCACTAGAGATGTTCTAGAGGCAATGTCTCTACTTTCCCCCTAATACTGGGCAATGAACCTAGGCCCTTCACATGGAGCCTCCTCCCCAGCCATTTTTGTATTTTTAACTTTTGAGATAGGGTCTTCCTAAGTCACTAAATTGCCCAGGCTGGACTCAGACTTGTAATCCTCCTCTGTCAGCCTCCCAGAGTGGTAGAAACACAGGTGTGTGCCACCACATCTGGATATAGGCAGTGTCTTAACCTAAGACAGCAAATGGAATGGAAGAGGACTCAAGTAGTCGCAAACCTGATAATTTTGCTTGACGACTCATTTTGTATGACATCTGGGAAGAAGACAAGGAAGGTAGGAGACTGACAGGCAGCCATACCTCAGAAGGTATCTTATTTCATAGGTTGTGTCATAGAGGCTGATAAGTGTAGTGATAGATATGTTATAACTGTATATGTGTGTGCATTGTGCTTTAACTCCTCCAGAAAAGACCATGAAATCTTAAGTGATCTCAACTAAATTTCCCTATGTCACAAACCCACAAAGCCAGGATGGAATAGTGAAATTCCCATGAAATTGAACTGATCCTCAAATTATTGCTTAAATGATAGGACAGTAGAAACTTAAGAGCATATTAATGCTAATGGGAATTGCTCAGCTAATGCTGCTCAGGCCAGCTGAGAAGTGCAGTAGGCATGCTACAAAAAAGCCATTATGCTCATCTTTTCATAGATGCATGATTTGTTTTATTCTAAAAACATTTGAGGTTTAAAGTTTTTATACCATGCTTTATGAATAGAAGTGTAATGAGGTCGAAAGCCAAAATAGTACTCACCACTGTGCATAGAGAAAAAGAAGCTTTAGCTGAATGTTGCCCATTTGAATCCCTTTTTCTAAAACTCCCATTTAATTTTTTTATCTCTTATCTCATTAACTCTAAGATTTAGAAAATCGAGTGCTGCTTGATTAAGAGTGACAATGCAAAATATTTTTAAAGCATTTAGCTTTGCATCAATCTTCTCTTAAGCATTTTAAAATGAAATGTCCTTACAAAACTATCTTTCAATATGTATGTGATTTGTACCTAAGGCTGAATCCACCTGTCTTAAATGTATACTGAGCTTTTATTTATGCTTTGAAAATATAGCAGATAAAAAGCATAAGTGTTTCTGATATTATGTTTTGTCATCTCCAGCTAAGAAGATTGAAATCCTGAGAAACAATTTTCTGAAGAAATGAAATTGTATGCCCTCCTGAACTCTTTGGGGAAAATAGCCTCTCTGTTTGCTCAGAATATGAGACAGCGAAACAGTGCAAGTAAAACAGCCAACCATGCCAAGCGTGTGACATTTCTATTTGTAGTTTTTGAAATGATGTTTTAAAAAGAATTTCTGCGGTATTTATTTATTTACTTATTTATTTATTTAAGAAGTAACTGATAAAATAGCATTTGTACAGTCTTGCTGATGTAAGATTTTTCAAATTAGATGTATTTATTTTCTGGGAAACTTTGGAGAGATTGCTTTGGAAGCTTTTGTGTTGGAGAACATCACAGAGAATACGTAAAGAGGAAACTTTGGAAATGCTCCATTGTGTTAACATTTCTGAACATAGTAAGGGTCTCTTGGAACTCAGAACAGCCACAGTGAACTCTTTAGCCTTGGATGTTTCATAGGGTGAATGAAAGAATACCTGAAGAGGAAGAATACTTTTCAATAGGTAAAAAGTGAAAAAAGATTGTCCATGTTTTAACTGATATGTTTTTCAAAGAGAAAATGATTACAGTTAAAGAATCTCTGTATAGTGTCTCCTCTCATTCCTGAGTTAATAAATGGCTGTTGGAGGCTACACGATAGTCCAGATACTGCCATACTGTTGGGATTGAAAGTGCAGATTCTGTAAAATCCAGACTTGATTTTCTCACAAGTTAACATAATGTACACAAACACTTTTGGCAGCATAACGTTTGCTTTTACTGTAAGATCTTAGGCTTAGGGAGAAGAGGTTTTCCTTGTCCTTACTTATAAATCTGGTTAGATAAGTCATATAAATAAGATTTGAAAATCTTA
Source organism: Chinchilla lanigera (assembly GCF_000276665.1). Lineage (NCBI taxonomy): Eukaryota > Metazoa > Chordata > Mammalia > Rodentia > Chinchillidae > Chinchilla > Chinchilla lanigera. The sequence continues at coordinate 20,746,563 of NW_004955403.1, forward strand.
CTTTGCAGGTAAACTATATTATAAAATTATAACAGTACATAACTAAGCAAAACTACCTGTCAAATGCAGTTTATAAATAATGAAAGAAAAATCTATTTTCATACTTATATTCAAATATTATTTTTGATACCAAATGGTTTCCTAAGCTTGATTACTCATTTTAATCAACAGCTTTGGCTCCAGCTATTTTAGGTCATTCCAAAAGTCTAGATTTGTTTCCAATGATAAAAATCTGGTACCACTAAAAAAATTTAGAGGAATAAGTGGTTAACCTGTGAAGGCCATCCTCAAATAGAGTTCCAGTGTTACTGTGAGAAATGGCAGCCTCATAATGCAACGGCAAGCAGAAACACCGAAACGACACCCTGAATTTGGAGGCAGATTTATTTATGTGGAATGGTACTGATGGGTATCATTCCCAAAATATCAGGCCCTGATCTCTGGTGGTCTAGGGCTTTTATGGGATAAGCAATCAGGAAGTGCAGAGGCGGAATGGTTTGTTGATTGGGGATTGGTTTACACAGTGTGCATAATAGTGACCAGCTATGCATCACAGTGACCAGCCATTTCTGAGAGTCCAGAAGCAACCAGAACTAGAGCAGGAACTATTACTTGGGCAAATAAGAAACTGAAGTATACTGGCTTGGGGGGCTGTTTTCTTTTACAATAAGACTAAGTACACTGATGGCCTTAAAGGGGGAAAAGCACACATTTTTTAGATTTTTTCATTTAAAAGTCAATTGTTTTACCCTGAAGTCTTAGTTTATGTACTATTTCAACCTATAATATATCTCTTCCAGATTCTTTGAGAACTCAGGAAACTTGTGGACCTGCCTTGACTTATAACACATATAACACTAAGCCCTAAAAGTTCTGGGGTCAGAGAAAAACGATGGGTGGATGACGTTACACCTTTTGACAAAATTAAGTTGTCAGTTGCTGATCACTACTTTCAGGGCAGGGTTCTCTGATCAAACTCTTCACCATATACATGAATGTGTGAGAGTGTGTGTATGTGTGTGTGCACGTGTGTGTCCATCCATGCCATTTTCTTTTTTCATACATGCCATTTTAATAGTGAGGTAGAACCCCTTGTGTGCATGCAATAGAGGATTTTTGAGGTATTTTTCATATGTTTTAATCCTTCATACTTGTGTTTGTCAGGACCTTTTTGACTTTGAGTGGCAGAATTCCAAGTAGCTTAAGAAAGAGGAAAATATTTTGAAAGAGGAAAATATTTCTAGGCATGGGCTAGGCCATAGGGACATCAGAATCTGGCTACGCTATGCTCTCAGAACTGCTTTTTTTCTACCTTTCAACTGTATTTTTCTCCGCCTGTATTTCAACTGGTTTTTCTGCTGGTGGTTGTACAGCAACATCCTATACACTGTGGAGAACACATGGGCAATGAGGACAAGCTGACTATGTCACAACACTGGCCACAAGATTCACCAGTTTTCATCCAGAGTTCTGTGTTGCTGAAGCTCAGACAGGCGCATCTCTAGACCCATTAGCTGTGGCCAGGGTCCTCATGAAAGAATATGGTCATCTGTACTGGGGTCACATGTCCACAAGAATGAAGGTTAGGGAGAGAAGTTCTCAAGAGATGAAAGGTTTTGAACAGAATAAAAAAATTGGTAGTAGTCCCAGAAGTGTAAATGCCCCAGGAATAGGGTCAGTAGTGGTGCAAATACAAAGTTCAGAATGCTCAGTACATGTTTGAGACTGCCTTCCAGATAACTTTTGGGGTTTGAAACTGTGCTTGAAACTATAAAACTGGTAGGAGCAAATCTGCATTTCTTCGACCTCACCCTATAAATTATCTGTGGCAAAATTTCAGTTAGTGACATGGGCTCTAGAGTCAGTTTTCTTGAGTTGAAATCTACCTTCTGATTGTGTGACCTTGGGTAAATTACATTATAGCTGTGCCTCGGTTTTCTCATCTGTTAGATGGAGCAATTACCTGAGTAAAAGAGAAGTCTGAGGATTCAGTGGAGATCCAAGACAGTATCTGTACCTGGCAAAAAAGTTAAAAACTTAATAAATGTTACCCATTATTACTATTTTCATTGTTATGCAACTAAAAAGAAGCTGCAGGAAAAGTACCTATGTGCCTTTTCATGTGTGGGCAGCACTTCTCCCACTGTTGGCTTGCGAACCTTTGTGCCACATGCACAGCTTTGCTCCTCTGCTTGCTGGAAGCATCCTAAAAGCAGAAAGTACCATCTGTGGGGTTGTTGAAGCCGCTCTCCCCATATACTGTGAGAAATGGGAGGGTGAGGGCCACGTCTGACTCATTTTTATACTTTCAGAATTTAGCCGACAAGAGAAAACCACTTTTTAATGAGATGACTAACAACATGTATACTTCAATTTTGTCTTCTTGGTATTGCCTCTACCATACTGCCTGGGATGCTTTCCTTTAATCCTTGTTTTATGGAGTTCTTATAACCTTTCAAAGCCTAGTTCAATTATAATATATATATATATTTTTTTGGTTTTTCTCCGGTACCGGGAACCGAACTCATGACCTTACGCTTGCCAGGCAGGCGCTTTGCCACTGAGCTAAATCCCCAGCCCCCAATTATAATATTTTTGGTTAGGCATTCCCTGAATACTCAGTCGAATCCTGCAATCTTAGTGCACTGTCTGCCTACCCCAAACTTTAGTTGTATGTTATTGTCTTATATTATAGCTATTATTTTACCTCAAAATAGAGATTTTTGTCCTTTCAGTTGCATAAAGAAGCCTTATGTAGTCAAATTAATGTACATCTTTGCTTATATGTATGGAGGGTATGGGTAACTAACCCTGGGTTTAAAATTATCAGCTGCATGTATTTTTAAGCATAGCTCCATGACCTATAATAAATAGAGTCCTTTATTTCTTAAATTCTTATGCCTAATTTTAAAACTTGTTCTATACATAGTGAAGAATTTGTTGAAGAATTTATCCTATTACAATATGAATTGAAAATTCTGATTCCTGATTCTACTAAAGTTTAGTTTAATTCAGACTTTTAAGCCTAAAGAAATCAAACAATCTATTGAGAAGTAAAAATAAAATTTTCCAAAAGGAAGAAATAAATTTGATTCATCGTATTTCCTAGTAGATGTCAGATCAGACTAAAAAAAATAGGGAACAGTCTATGGAAAAAGATCAGTTGCCAACTTTGGAACTGTGAGTTACAATGGAGGATAGCCAACGTCCTAGGTGCCCTTAATTGTGAAGAATAGAATTTCCAGTCCCAAGTTATATAAAAGTACTTGTTTATCTGTATTATTGATGGCTCAGGTCATCATTTTTTCCCAGGAGGAGATATCATATTTGTAAGAGATGGAAAAGTTGGAATTAATTCTACTTCCATCTCCAGAGTTGCTTGTCTATAAAAGCAAAGGCAATGTTCCCTGTCTTGAGGAGGATCTAAAGTCATAGGACGTGGGGACACATGCTTGGGAGCCACTTTTAAAAACACCAAGTTTTTGTTTAATTGTTAGCAAGGCTTTATTTTCCCATCCCACAAGTAGTAAGCATTCATCACAGGATATTTTATCTGTTTTAAAATAATGTGTTTTTACTACTTCAGGGGCTGAGATTTTCTAGGATGATATACTCGGTAAATCAGTAAGATGCACAGGCTGGCCTTGAACTCATGATAATCCTGCTGTAGTCTCCCAGAGTACTGAGATTACAGGACTGTACCCTCCCACTCAGCTAAAACAAAGTATTTTAAAAACACATTTTTTTCTATTGGCTGGCTTCTGATCACCATGGTTAGGTTTTCAAAAGTCTAACGGAATAGGCTACATTTAAAAATGCAGGCACTGTTTCTTTTTGGTATTTTCAGTACCATATAATCTGGTTGACTGATGTTGTATCCCAGTGATCTGACGGACATCTAGGACGGATACATCCATCTGATCGTGTCTCCTAGTTTCCATCTCAAGACCTTGTGTCACTTTTCTCTTTCCAGTTCTTTCCCCACTCTCTTCTCCCTTCCACCCTCTCCTGTTTACTAGCACTTCCGCTCTGCCTGGAGACTCAGGGTTCCAACCTCCCCAGAGAACCTGTCCTCTTCCTTTCCTCTCTTCCTCCCACCTTGCTCCTTCCTCTTCCCATCCAAGTATCTGAAAAACAAGTCTCCTCCTGCATCCTCCGCTTTAACCCCAGAGAGGCTTGCATCACTATTGTTTACTGCAGCTACTTCTGCAGAAGTCACAAATGGCCATCAAATTCCTGGTTAATGGCCCTTCTCTGTTGTCCTGTTCTACTAAGTGCTACTGACCCTCCTCCCTCTGATCCATCTGCAGCTTGTTTAAGGTCCTTGTTTAAGGTCATTTCTGGCTCTGCCATCTTTTCTCAATCTCCTAACTTGCCTTCCTCATCCTCCCTCCATTACAGGTTGCTATTACTTTTGGTTCGTTGCTTACCTCTTTTGCAGGTGAACTCAGCCTGTGGTGGGGGTACTCACTGGCCTTGACCTTCCTGTTCCCCTCTGTTTGTGCCTTTTGTGGCTTTCCCGGCTGGCCCAGTTTTCCCTCTGCCACTCCTCCCAACTCGCCCATCACTATCAGAGCAGAACCAAATGTTCACGTATTAGACAAATGGAACGTGGGGTAGGAAGACAGTACAAGATGAGAAATGTATAGATTTAAAACCTCATGTCAGAGACATTGATATCTGTTCTTAATCTTTACTTACCAGAGAGGAGTGATTGAGGATCTAAGTTTTTATTTCTTAAAAAACATAGATTCCAAACT
>NW_004955403.1:20753822-20813184 GCF_000276665.1 Chinchilla lanigera
AGATAAATGGTTGTGGCACCTCTGTGGGTACAAAACTTTTATAGGCTTGTACTCATTCCTTTATTTAATTGTGCTCAATAGACCTGGGTGTAGTGCTAAGTCTCTAAGGGGCTAGTTACTTAACCTAGTAGACAAATCAACAAAAGTAATGAGTTCCTGAATCTGTGACCCAAGTTATAAAATCTCAGTGTGTTCTCATCTGCTGGAAAATATATTCAATCAAGAAAAGTATGCGTTTACTTTTTGTGCATTTACTGGTTCAATCCAAAGCATTAATGGGAAAATTCCATTATCCCAGCATGGTAAAACTGAGATAGATATCAGGTCAGGAGATCTGGCTGCTCTTGGGCAATCCAGCCCACTTTACCCCTTCTCCCCACTTTTCTCCAAACCCCCACACAGATATGTGCTTTCCTGGGACTTCATTTTATTTGTCTGCAAATGAAGACAAGAAATGGAAAGAATTACAGTGGAAAATATCTTTATAGACCTTTCCATTTTGGTCAGACAGCCAGAAAAACAAGTCAATTAATAAGCAATCAGATTTCCTTAATGTTATAAATTGCTCAGGGACTCCTTGTAATCATTGATATTAGTTGCTTAAAAGGTCGAGCCAGAAGAGGGTGAAGAAGCAGCTATTTTCCTGGGAATATGCTGACACAGGATCTATTATACCAAACCTCATCAAAAACAAATATTTTTGAAAATATTTGAATCAGTTCAAACATCTAGGCAACAGCACCTATAAGACTTAAAAAATGTCAGAGACTAGATCTTTCATACATTTTCTTGTTCATTGAAGACACTATGAGCTGGGAAATAGTAATTTGATGAAAACCAATCTTTATGAAATAAAGGAAGGAGTTGAATATCCACAGACTAGTTGATGATCCTTCTGATACACATGCTGAATGAAGATAACAGGGGAGGGAGGTGGGACTCTAGAGTTTGGACTCTTAAGAGGTCCCCAGGTGATTCTGATGTGCACACGTGGCTAGCTGGGGGACCACAGATATAGGCCCTACCAGCTGCTCTCCATCTCCATGGCAACACAGGAAGAAGAAGCAGGCAGTAACTGTGGCATGAAGTATTTAGGCTAATGTGAGTTTGCTTTTAATTACTAGCTTTGCATTTGTCATTATAACCCTTTAGTGGGTATCTTCTCCTTGGCACTGTGCCTAAGAAATGGGTAGTTACCACCAGGTGAGCAGAAATTTTTTGGCTATAGATTCTTGGCTTTCACTAAACACACATAAAAGAAAGCTATATTAGAACCTATCCTTAAAACTTTAGAGTCTCATACAGTTAAAAAATAACGGCATACAAAATAACAAATCTAATTGTTGGTATAGACAATAAAATAAAATATAGAAAAAGGCATAAGGAAATATAAATGCCTAGGTATACATTCAAGAATAGTGCCTACTAAGCCTCAACTGATACAAAGTATATTTAATTTAACTCTCGTGTTCCTTATATTTAATTAAATGCTGGTGTATATCTGAATATACAAAGCAAGTATGTCTGATTTTATGTAGAGACCAGAATTGTCTACAGCTATGTTTGTTCTCAAAATCCTTTTTCCTTTAAAGCTTTGGAAATAAGTAGATTTTCCCTGCCACTGTAGGAGGCAAAAATATTTTTTGATATAGCCTTCATGGAGAAGTATTAACAGTACTGTCACCTATCCATCCTCTGTACTTTTCCTGTTTTAGTTTCCTTTTCTCCTTTTAATAGAGATATCTATTTCTTCCACAGAATTTTCATAGTGTTTTCTGGTTTTTTATTTTCTTGCTGAGTGAAGCCTCCTGTGTGAGTCAACAAATGCCTTAGGGTTTATAAAATTCCGGAAATGCTGTCCTTTACTAATAATGATGATTATAATGAACATAGTAATACATTCTCCAAACATTGTCTAATTTCATTTTCAAATCAAGAAGCATTTCAAACAGGCTTAGTGTTAAGTGAGTGTGCGTACCTGTGTGTGTGTGTATTCATATGTATCTTGGGAAAGGGTGACCTTTGTTGCTTACTGAGCTTGAATTCACTCAAATTATACAAGAAAAACAAAAGTAATTTGGTACTTTAAAAAATAATTTCCATTTTCCTTGTGTAAATCTGTTTAAATTATTCACAAAATGTTTTCTGGGGGGCTGGGGATTTAGCTCAGCAGCAAAGTGCCTGCCTGGCAAGCGCAAGGTCGTGAGTTTGGTTCCCGGTACCGGAGAAAAACCAACAACAACAACAAAATGTTTTCTGGAAAAAACCCCTGGAATTCAACTTTATTTTTCAACTGTGGGCCTGAATAAGCAGGAGGATTAATAATGCTTACAATATACAGTGTTCTAGAAAAGTAAAATAGAGCAGTATATGATCTTCCAAAAAAGTTTCATGTTATTTTATGAAACACTGTAAAATTGTAGGACACATGGTATAGAAAATTTGGCGAATGTAATAACATGAAAAGTAGGAAAAACAAATTCAAATTCCATTTCCTCGAGACAGATACAGTGAACATTTTGAAAATTTTTTCCTGGGATTAGGGTTCTTTTTAAAATTTCATTTTGCAACTTGGATAGTCTTATAGGAGCTAAGAGCTATTAAAACGGCTTGCTTGCAAGGATATTAATATTTGATTACATATATGTAAAGATAAAATACAATAAATTTAAGTAAATACACTATACATTTAAGTATTGCTATTAAGTTGTCCTTTAATTAACTAAATGAATTTAGTGATTGCTACACAAGCGTCTTCAAGAGATAATCTTAAATGCACTGACAGAGACTGAAAGATATTTATTGCAGAATTATTTACTGGGGAAATTATTAACTAATGATGTTGTATCCATCTGACTTAATATTACATAGCCACTAAAATTTTATTTATAATGATTTTCAAAATAACATGTGAAATGTTTATGAACCAATGTGAGGACAAAAAAAGCAGATTGCAAAGTTTTATATACAATATGATCTCAATTACATCTTTACAAAGTGGAAGAAATATGGTACCAAAACACACCATAAAACACTAAGAGAGTTGTTATGTCTGTGATTATGAATGTCTGATTTTTCTCTATAATTTCCTGCATGGTCAAACATTTCTGCAATGAATACCTATTCTTTTATAATTGTGTTTTTGGAAGTAAAATGCACAACAGAAACTATCATAATGTGCCATTTTCTGGGCACCATACTTGGAACACAAAGGAAGAAATTAATAGCACCAAGCATCCCTTCCTCAGAACATTTCCTGTGTTTCCAATCATATGGCAGCTGCTGTTCTGTAATAGTCTGTCCTGAGTTTTATAGAAGCAACATTTTTTAATTGAGTGCTTTGAAGAGACTTCAGAACCAGGTAGAGAGCAGAGTAGGGGCCCTCTCTCCGGCGGGGATAGCTTGTAACACAGTTTGAAATGGTTTTCAGGCGTAGTTACAGCCCTCCCTGTTGGTATCCGCCTTTCTCAGAAATCAGTGGCCCAACGCTCCTACCAATCCAAGGATAAAAACTCACTTATCCGCAGGAAGCCTTGGAGGGCAGCCTGCACTCGCCCCTCTGCACGAAGCTCTTCCTCAACGCTGGTCTCTTTCCCAAGCCTCAGTAACAGAAAGGACCCCAGAAGCCAGCTCAGGGTTTTCTTTGCTTCACTCCTGAGGATGTGGAACCTGAAAAGAACACCTGATTCTTTGGCTCCTGAGGGGGCCAAAGACGTGATTTGGTGACATCTCTTCTTGGGGTAGATGGGCTACTGTTGACACTGCTCATTGTGAGATCTTCCTGGAGGCCAGACTCTAAAAGCCAAAGCCTTTCCTTCAGTTACAAAACCCAACAAAGAGAAACGCAGATTATTTTCTTTCTTTGGTGAGGGCGTGGGGTTAGACAGAAGGAAGGACTGACATCACAAAACATGAGTGTTATTACTGTAGTAAGAAAATACAGTGACCTTCAGCATCCAGAAATTTTGCACCTTGAATTCAATCAACTGCAGGCTGAAAATAGTCCAAAATATTGTGTCTGTACTGAACGTGTAAAGGTTTTCTTTTCTTGTCATTATTCCTTAAACAGTATAATAGCAGTTTATATATAATTTACATTGTATTAGGTATTATAAGTATTTTAAATATACAGGAGGTATAGGGTTTTTGCAAATATTAAGTGGTTTTATATAAGGAACTTGAGGATCATGGATTCTGCTGTCTACAGAGGGGACCTGGAACAAATTTCCAAGGGACACTGAGAGATAGCTTCACTGTCTCAAGGTGGGAGTGGAGGAGACAAGTGGGATCATGGAAGAAAGGAGCACAGGGCTTTTTCGGAGGCCACGCAAGGTGGGACATAAAGGCTCCATGACCCCTGTGATCATAAGTGAATCTGTGATCCACGTGGCAAGGTTTCAAAATAAAGAAGTCAGAGTCTCTGGTTGGAAGTGGTGTGCTGGACGCTCTCTGACTTAGCTTGGGGGTGTGGGATTTGGGAGGAGAGGTCCCAAGACTACTTATCAGTTATGAACACTTGTGCATTACAGCAAGGACAAGCAAACCTTTCTGCCTGAAGATCTGTCCAGTGTCTGACCATGCCGCACCCCCTGTGGCAGACCTCATAGGCCAAGTGCCTGTTGACATTCACCTGGGCACTTACATGTGCCTCACAGGGGCTCCCTGGTTTCACCCCTCTTCCTGGTATTTTGTTTCCCTCAAGCAACCAGGATGATTTTTTAAAAAAATACAACTTGAGGCTTTAGTGAGATATGACTCTAGATGTGATAAATTAAGCTGTAATAAGTAGTATACAATTTAAAGTTTTTAGTGTATTTATAGAGTGATGCAGCCATCACCAAAATCTAATTTTAGAAAATTATCACCATTCAAAAAAAAAGTAACCCAAAGTAACCCCAAAGTCCATTTTGGAATCTGTTCACATTCTTACTTTTAGCTCTAGGACACTACTAATCTACTTTCTGTCTATATGCTTGTGCTTTCTGGATATTTCATATAAATGGAATCATGCAATACATGGTATTTTGGTTCTGGCTTCTTTATCTTAGTGTACTATTTTTGGGGTTTATCTATGTTGTAGTATGTATCAATTCTTCATGCCTTTTCATCATTAGAAAACATTGATTCTATGGACATAACACATTTTATGTATCCACTTATTGGTTGATAGACATTTGGATTTGTTTTTCAGTCTTTGCCTAGAATGTTGTCACTATTCATGTACAAGTCATGTGGACATATCAGAACAATTCTTTCCAAATTAAGTCATATCATGTGATTCTTATGCTTGAATTCTCCCTTGGCTTCCCTTTTCACTTGCATTAAAAGTCCGGTCCTTACATGATCTTCACGGCTGATCTACGCCACCAATCGTCTCTTTGTTCTTTCCTCCCATCCAGCCAGGTGTCTCTGTGCCTCTACCTCCTATCACCCTTCCCTTTGCCCCTTTTGATACAGACACCCTGGCTTCCACTCTTCCTGCAACACTGAGTGCTTTACATCCTGGGGCTCTTGACTGACTCCTCTGCCCATCTGGAACACTCTTCTCACAAATCGAATGTGGCTGGCGTCTGCGTCTCTTTTAGGTTCTTGCTCAACTGTTACTTTGTTAGAATTTTGGTTCTTAGTTATTGCATCTACAATATAGGACCCTGTCTTCCCTAGTTCAGTCCTCATAACACTTACCACCATTGGCTGTATTACATACTAGTTCTCTGTATTTCCCTTGTAGATAGTGAAACTCGCCAGGGCAGGTCTGACACCCAGAGCAGTGAGGCGTACAGTAACCACGTGCATGCAGGTGATGAACGATTACAGCACGGAGTATGTAATCCAGGAGTATCCAGGAGTGCATGGAGTATACTACAGAAGTGACCCGGCATATACTGAAATCACAGTCTTCAGCACATAGAACTCTGAGTGAGGGTCCCTTATAGATAACCAGCAATATCACTTGGGGGTGAGACACTAGGCTCAGACCCATGTGTTGGTGAGCCTTACTCTTCTAGGTCCAAGGTAGCAGTGCTGGGTGCAGAGCCAACCACAGGGAGATGTGAGCTGAGCTGTAGGTCAGGGGTTTCAGAAAGGCTTTTGGAAGACACAAACCCCTATACAGCCAGCCATCATCACCTTGCTCTCCCCGGTTGCTGAGCAACATGAATTAAACAGACCGACCCATGGCCCGCAGTATCCAAGCAGGTAACAAATAGAAACAAGCCAGTATGTGAGGCACTGGACAGTAGTGGTGACTGTGGAAATCCAGAGAGCTCAGGCCCTGTCCACACAGGGCAACCGTTCCTCCCCACCCGCCACACTCCCATCCTGGCTGGGATCATGTATATTCAGTGTTTCGTCAGATCTTCTGACTTTGACAAGTCTGAAATACGGATTCTGTGTGACAAAACATTGACAAAATAGTGAAATATTCAAAAATATGGACAGCATAATTAAAACATACTTAAAGACATGGCACAGGATGCCCCGTGCAGACAAGGAGAATGGGCTGGGGGCTGCATATCGTTCCCCTTGGCAGGCGGGATCCCTCTGTTAGAATACAGTTGTCCCGCGTCCCCGCTTCGTACTGCAGCCCACCTTCCGGGCTCTTTCATTACTCTCTTGTAAGAGGACAGCTGTAATCTTGCTTCCTTTGCATTCTGTTCTCTTTGTTGCTGGGTTTCCAGGCATGGTAGTTGGAGCTGGCAGACAGTTTCTAAGAATTTCTACTCAAGTGCTCTTTGGAAACAACTCTTTAATTAAAAAGTTAGATCTCCAAGACTCACTGAATACCTGGTTAGCCTGAAGTTCCGTTACAAGCCTAGAGAAAAGTGTCTGTACCTGTTCATTCCTCTACTGTCTTACTTAGTTCAAAGGACAGACAGGACCACAAGTAACCAACACTAGCTGAGATAAAAAACAACGTCTGGCCCTGCAGGCAGCAGGAACCTGAGGCTGAAAATTGGCAGGAATCTAACAGGCATGAGGAGCACGTGGGCGAATGGAGCTTGTCCTAAATCACAATGGGGTGAGGTCTAAAGGTCTAAAGTTGTTCACAGTGTCTTTCCTGTGTTCCAGTCTGGTCAACCAGATCAGCCCAGAGCAGAAATGATAGACACTGAAAGAAAAAGTGCTTCAGTTTTTCAAAGGTGGAAAATAAAATCTCTACTTTGTTTTTAGTAGGCACTGTCTCTCCTTTAAGACACATTCTTGGGGCAGGAATATTAATATCTCCAAAAGAATGTTAACACACACACACACACACACACATGCACACATGCACACACACACTTCTGTTGTCTTCTCTGTTTAATTTCCCTTTGGCCACAGTGAAGGACACATTTTACAGTAATAGCTTTTAGCAGAGTGGTTAGGAGTGTGGGCTCAGGGCTTGGTCATTTCTGTCTAGATCATGTCTCTACAGCTTGGTCAACAAGTGGTCGCTAGGTCTGTGATCCTGGAAAAGTCTTCTTGCCTTTGTGAGCCTCAGATTACTCATCTGCAAAATGGAAATGATAATACTTACCCTGTATGGTTGATTGATGTGAAGATTAAATGCAATAGTCCAAGCTCTGTGTCTGTCTTGAAATTAAATGGTTAATGAATTTAGCTGCTGTTATTGGTGCTGTTATTATTATTAGAACTGAAAGTGTTGTAGAGGCCCTTACACCCAGCTCATTCTGTTAGAGATGAAACCAACCCTCAAAACTCAGAAGTTCTGCACCAAGGTTCTCCAGCTGGTTCCTACAGCCCAGCCAATGTACCCCTGAGAGTTCCACCCTCAAATTCATCACTAGCTGGTGGCTGAGGGTTGCAGTCATCACCATCTTTCTTCCAGGTGAAATATTGGCATGGGTTACTCGAAGTTTAAAGGAAAGGAAGTAATAGTTTGAGTTCCTCAAGACTATCACATTACTGTATGCCTCCAATGCCTGGCATTTAGTAGGTGCTCAATAAATATTTAATGAATGAATGTATGTGCATTACATGAAACAGGACTTCAGGGAGAAGAAAACAACTGTGTCATAGTGGTAAACCTGTTGCCCGCAAGCACCAACTTCTCTCTTGGGAGCTGTCACTGACTGGCTTGCTATAGCTCTCCTGTGCTCCCTGAGCTGCTTGAACAAGGACAAGGACATTGATAAGAGTGTCAGTGCACTCCGTGTCCCTTTTCCCTCTCTCTCTCTGCCCCCTTTGCTTGTCTTCTTTCTTGCTCTCTGTCATTTCTTCTTCTCTACTCTTTATTCTTCTACCAAGCAGGAGAAGCTCGATTGTGCGTGGTAATGGACAGCCTCTAAATTTCAGAGCCTTCGAATGGCAGTCTGTTTCACTCTGGAGCGAATCATCTGGACACCTGGGTGACGCTCAGGACAGAGGCCTTCCTCGTGCTGGCACAGAACGCTGGGCTTCTCCGAGCTTCCGGCACAACATGTGCCTCCTGGTAGCATCAAGGGCTTCCAACTCCCAGGGACCTCCCGCAGGGGTCATGCTGGTGGTAAATGCCGCACACCACTTGCACCTACCCTGGCCCGAACAGTCACACGGACCTGCCCCAGGTCTGAGGAGGGGAGTCCTCTGTGGGCAGGGCCCCGGAGCATGAAGAGAACAGGATGTGCATGAACATTAGAAGACTCTCCCTCAGTTCTTTCCCAGAAATCAACCCCTGCCCTCATCTCTTTCCTCCCTTTCCTGGATGTTCTCTTCTTTCCTTCTCTCTCTGTGCCTTCCTCACCCCCCTCCTGTCCTCTCTCCTGGGCCCTCTTCTTCTTCAGTCCAGCTGCTCTTCTGTGTCATCCCGCTCCACACCAAGCAGATGCTGACCAAGGCTGACGTTGCCACCACCATCTGGCCTGCTTGACACGAGTCTCTTCCTTTGGTGGAGACAAAGGCAATGAAATTGCTCTCCTTCTTCTGGTTTCGCTGGAGATTTATGATGCAACTCCCCTGTTACCGTGAGTCTCTCCCTTCCAGAAGTTAAAAGGACTGGCAAATGGCCGAGCCAGCTGTCTTGTACTTGGGAGCTACTAGGGAAGCCCAGAAGCCTCCTCTTCTCCCCTCCAAAGTCAGCCCTTTGGAAGACCCCACCAACTGCAGCCCATTGTGTTTGGTTTTCTATTTAAGACCTTAGCATGACCACTCATCATTCCTCAGTCACTAAGGAGTGATTGGTTTCATTTCCTAGTAGGGTCAGGAAGGTCTCCAGGTGAGTATTCTAGGTTGTCAGAAAGGCCTCGGGGCATTCTGAGTTAAGATGGGGCTTGATATGTTTTCAACACATTTGTAGCAGATGAAGAGAATTCATGTGGCAGACAGGTGGAAAGCAAAATAACATGGGCACCTGGCTTGGCCATAGATTTCTCATGTCCTGTCAGGTATGTATCTTTCTCTGGACCTCACTCGCCTCCCAAGGGGGAGTATGGTTGGATAAGGTGAGCTCAGAGGAAGCTTGCAAAAAGCTATGGTTCTCTATCTTTGGCAGTCTTGCTGGCCAGGGAGGATAATGCATTTGACCAAGAATAGTGTATATTATTGGAGGATTTGAAAAGTTCTCCAGAGTCTTACTGTCTGTAAAAAAACAGAACAAAACAATGTGAGTATACTAGGGCATGTGGAAAAGTGAGGTATGAACAGGTAATGCTAGGGTGAGGGTTTGATGGTCCTCTATTAATTGCTTATTTTCCTCAAAAGGTAGCTCAGATTATCTGGTAAGTTTCATTCTTTGTAGCCCTCCCTCTTGTTCCCCGCTCCCCACCTTTGTAGAAATTTTAGTGTCAGAAAATGCTGAGAGTGGAAATATTAGGAAATTTAGATCCAGTTTGTTGAGCTATTCAGCAGAGACACATCAGGTGTTGGCGATTTCCCCTAAAGTTGAAGGTTATAATTTTTCTACTCTTCCTAAGAAATAATGGTCTCTTGGAATGTGCAAGTAAATTAGTCATACTGTGTTCTGAGAATTGGTCTCTGTAATACATCCTGGTCTCTGAGAAAGAGTTGCAACTGTGTAATGGATTTTAGAAGTCTCCAAAGATGGTTCAACTAACATATTTGTTAGTCTAATAAATGATATTGCTCTTGTCAAGATTTTTCCATATAGCACAATTTAATAGAGGAATCAATAGTTTCTCAGACATGACAAAAGGGTCTGGGTGTGTTTTGATGGGAGACACAAAGTCTCTTGTTGTTCTAATAAAGCCCAAATTGGGGAAAAAGGTTTTTTTTTCCTCTTTCAAATGTATTTTTATGAAGCTAAAATATATATACCACTTTCTGTAGGAAAATGTTTGTTTATCAATATTTGCTCCTATGGTGTCTTTTTATTCTGTTATTATACGTGAATATGCATTTTTCCCTCTTTCTCCTTTCCTTGTTTGATGAGCTGTCACTAGCACATGCTTCTTTAAGGAAAAACTCAAGTCAAGGTGTTTTGATCCATTGGGTCTATGGAATATTAGAAACATTTTCAGAAATGCCTTGGGTAGACATTGGCATCTGCACACATTTCTTCCCATCAAAACTTTTTTAAAGTCCCCAATATGGCTTTGTGCCTTAACGCAGTCTCCTGAAGACACTCCTGGCTTAGGGATGTCTTAAGCTTGTGTGTGCTGTCCTCTGAACTGGCCACCATATTGACCCCTTTGCTGATTTAAGTTAATGGGTTAAACACAACTCTTTGGGGGTAGTTGAAGCGCTTGGAATGAACTTGCAGCGATACTGAGACTCCTGGAACATCTGTGTATGTCTTCTGAGCCAAATATTTAGTTTTTGCCATGGAATGTGTTATTTGGAGGGTAACTGACTTTTGTGGCTATGGGTTTTACCTACTGGCAGAAATATTTGCTGACACTGTCCCTTAGCGGTTATCCCCAAATGACTCTGTCATCAAATGCGAATACAAGAAGAATCAGAAAATGACCGTTGGGGACAAATTTCACCAAACCGACGAGAGGCTGCTCTTTGCAAAGCTCACTAAAACAGCTGAGGTCACGGGATGTGCTGTCTCCTGAGGCAGACGCGTGTCCGAATGTTTCCGGAGGGGACGCAGCAGCATGGCAGAAGCTTGGGGAGCTAACGTCCACTGTAGGGATTAGTTGTGCAGACGACATAGGTTCTTCACTTGACCATAGGTTAGCATTTCCCAGGGAGGTGGTGAGGGGCTCTTCAAATAGCAGGGTCTTGGCCCTATGCTTCAAGATCGCCAAGTCAAGTAGTTCTGGGTGGGGCTTGGCCAATACACTCGCGCTTGCTGTCTTATTTTCAGGTGCTTCTAGTATGTGATCAGGGCTAAGAACCACTGATCTAGAGATGGGCTGCTCAAAGTGGTGTTCTGTGACCTGGGAACCAGCATCACCTTGGAATTTGTTAGAAATGCCCCTGAGAGCAGGGCCCAGGAATCCAGAACTTTTGCTGTCCTGAAGATTCTGAAATCTTACCCACGGTTCTGGAAGGTTAGCACACATTAGAATCACCTGGTGGGTTTAAAAAATAGATTTCTAGAATCCATCTCCAGAGTTTCTGATTCAGTAGGCATGGGGTTGGAGCCGAAGAACATGTATTTCTAACAACTATTCAGGTGATGCTGGTGTGGCTGGTATGTACTTCACATTTTACACATCACTAGACTCACCTCAGCACCTTAGACTGTTTTTAAATTTGCTGCAAATGTAGTCGTTTTAAGGCATTGGGATTTCAGCTGTCTCCCAGATTGACTCATGGAACTAATTGCATTGGCTAGAACCTTTTAAAAATTTTTTAAAAGGTTTTTTCCAGCAAGGAAGCAAAACATGAGTTAAAACTACAAAAAGTCAAGCTTTTTCCCAGATGATAACCACTGCTTTGACCTTTCTGACTTAGCCAATTTGAAAGTTTTATCAGGGTAATTGAACTCGCTTGAAAGATATTTTTTCCCCTTTTCTTATTGATTGGATGTGCAAATGAATTAGGCAAATTAGTGGAAGGTTTTGATGGTCAGACACACTTCTATAGGAGGATCTATTTTTTTTTTTTTTTTGGTTTTTCTCCGGTACCGGGAACCGAACTCACGACCTTGTGCTTGCCAGGCAGGCGCTTTTGCCACTGAGCTAAATCCCCAGCCCCTATAGGAGGATCTATTATTGCCTTAGTAGTAGAAGTGAACATGAACTAGGGTCTTCAGGAAAAGGCAACATTTTGTTTCTACCGTATTTCACCAGTGGTTTGGCTGACAAGATAGTACCTCTGCTTAGGGATTTGGGTGGAAGATGGGGCCGGTGTGGCAAGTTTTGTTCAGGTGACGCTGATCAAACCCTCAGCTCAGCTGGGAGCCATTGCTTTTGGCTCAGCGTTCACAAATCCAAATGTCTCCAAGGACAGGGAGGGAGGGCCAGGTGGTAGGAACAGTAGGACTCGGGATCTTCTTCCTGTCTGCAGGAACCAGCCCTTCTACCCACCTGACACGGAGGGATACTGCACAGCTTAGCTAGAGCTCCTGATTTTGAAAGAGGAGCCAGACATGCCACTTTTCTTCTGAGTAATTTCCTGAGTTTTGAATGTTGGCAGCACATTTTTTTAAAATGTAAAAACCTTGAGCTGGCCAAACAAAATGTAACTAATTTGTGATCTGAGGGTGCTTTCTTTAATTGTCTTTGAAGAGCCACTGAAACTGAGTTCTACTCAGATCACCTAAGACATCTACCCAATTTCCTGGATTTGCTTTCTAGTATTCTAGTTTTGTGATTCCATGGGGTTTCCATGGGCAACAGGGAAATATTACTGTATAATTTTTAATAGGATAATTTAACTATCTCAGGCTCCAGCTTATATGCATCCAGATTTTAATATACTAATCATCTTTGGTAGAGCATGTTCTTTGGAAGTAGAAATTTGGATGCATTTCAGTTTTTAATGCGTGGAATTAGCAAGATAGGTGTTGGAAAAATTTCAAACTCTGTAGAAGAGTGGCCACAAAAGAACATTCAAACCAATAACTAAGAGAATCTCAGTGCTATATGCTTCAATTATTGGATCTGGGGTGTCCAGGCCTGACTACATCTTCCTGCATATTGAATTATTGTAGCATTAAGTTCCTGTAACATTTAGGAAATAGACGGTGCAGAAGTGACTAAAAAGAGAAATTTAAAAAACAGACATCACATTCCTTTTTATTACTTTTATCTGTCCTCCCAAGGACAGAAGAGGCACTTTCCATCTGTTTAAATCTTGGACTGGCATATCTAGCCCAGGAGTGCTGGAGGGCTCGTGGGTCTCACACGAACGCCTGACTTTGGATTTAACCCCTGAGACCTCCTACTGCATTAGGGGAAATCTGCCATTGTGCACACCCATTCCCATGTCCTAGCCAGTGTTTTCTGTGTTCCTTGCTTTGTGGTTGTCCATTGTCTGAAGCTATTGACAGGACAAAGTGGCTTAGAAGTACAAGTCATGAGGGTAGCTCTGCGGTAACCACTGCTCATTCCCAATTTAAGTTGAGTTTCAGTTTCTGTGGTCTCTGAACATATGATTTGGTATGTGTTGGCAAGCTGACAGAGGGAAAATTTCCAGGGATGGGATCCAAGGTTGTCACTATTACTCCTGCAACAGAAATATAGGATAATGGCCAGTGGGATTTCCCTGTGGTCCACAGTAGTTGATGGGAAATAGGATTCACTAAGTTATTCACATCTGGCTAATAAGAACATGGTATTTTGTTTCATTCTGTTTCTCCTTGCGTGGTTTCTGTCTTGGAGTCCCTTTGGAAAGGATGAGATTTGTATATTCTTGGATCTCCAGCCAAATGCCATGTAATTTCTCCTTAACCACAACTTTAAAAAATACTGGAGAAATCTAAAATTGGGAAGGATGTAAGTGTGTTGCAGTTTGGAGAACAGCACATAAATTTTTGCCTGATGTAATATTTGTGCTTTGGAAAGTAACTGAGAAAGAGATAGGAATAGGCAGGCCTTTAATTAAGTGAACAGTTTTAGAAAGGAGAAAAAAATTATGGAAAATGAAAAGAAATATTTTGGCTTCTGACTCAGGTCTTGGTATGAGTTTGGAATGTTGTAATCTGTTGGGCATAAGCCAGAAATAGTTTCCTAAGGAGAAAGAAGTAGGTTTCTCAAAGCTGACCTTGGCCTCTTGCTCGTCACCCCTGCTTTTGTGCATAGATGGACCCATTTCTGATGGGTCTCCTACAGGTGTGGCTGCTTATCCAGTTGATGAAAATCCTAAGGTTGATCCATGTGCTATTGGAGAGGTTGCCAGGATCCATATCCCATCATTT
Organism: Chinchilla lanigera; assembly: GCF_000276665.1. NCBI lineage: Eukaryota > Metazoa > Chordata > Mammalia > Rodentia > Chinchillidae > Chinchilla > Chinchilla lanigera. Next base: position 20,768,074 of record NW_004955403.1, read on the forward strand.
CCATCTTTCCCCAACCATATGAATTTAATTTTAATCACTTTGGTCATCAGGTTTTAATTTACAAAACTTACATTTGCCTTGCTTCCTTATGAAGTTTTGAAAGTGAGATATATATCTAAAAGTGCTTGTCAAATTTCTAAGTTATAGAGAGATGCAGATCTATTTTTTAATATATATTACAAGGATGACAAGGGAATTTGGAAACTTTCTAGTCTAAATCAAAAAGCTATAAGTGGTATCGAATGCCCGTGAGCCAGTTGTTAAAAGAACTGTCACGCTGTAGTAAGCCTTGGTGGCCCATCAGACTCAAATGTAAACTTCTGCTTTACCAACTGTAAAACAGCTTGCTTTTTGAGCCTCAGCTTCCTCATTTTTAACAGTAGTTACAATAGCTACTTCATAGAGTGATTGTGTGGCGTAAATGAGAGCTAACATATAATGGAAGTATTTATACAGCTAGGTTGCTCTTACATGCTTAGCAAATGTTGATTTTATTCACTAAACCATACATGAATGACATTATTCCAGAAGTATTTAAAAGGGCATCCAAAACCCTGTGATCCACCTTTTGGACCAGCCTGGTTAATTTAATAAATCTGAAGAAGACAGAATTCAAGGCTGCTGTTCAAGAGAAGGCTGCTAAAATCCATCCTCCTCACCTGCCCCAATAAATATGGTACCCACAACAGTGTTATTCCTTATGGGAAAACATTACTCCTCCAAATGTCCTCTTTTATAATAGAAATATCTTTGTGTAAGAAATATATTACTAAGCTATTACCTCTCCAGCATTAATTAGTTTGAGCTTGAGTTAGAGGAACACTGTAGGGAAAGGCTCAGATCCTAAGGTCAGTGAGAAAGGGGAGTATCCAGCATAGTAAAAATTATCATCAAATTACTAATAAGTTCCACTACACATGATTTCATGTGTGTACAATGTCCAACTCGATTTTTCCTCAGTGTTGGAGTAGATCGCTCTTTAAAGTGAAAACCAGATGAAGTATTTGAGGTTCCAGTTATATGAAAAATATTTACTTCCATTTTTGAGGGTATATGGTTGAATGCATCCCATGTAAATTTGTTTTTGGTATCATTCATTGTGCTTTAATGCATTGAGCTATCTGATACAGGGTCCTGGTGGAATGGGAGACCAAACAAGTATATTTTGAAAGGTAGAGGAGAGGTCTGCATCCTGGACCATTGTCTAGAGAAGGTGAGCCCGGGAAGTGTTTAAATCAGCTTGGGCTGCAGTAACAAAATATGGCCTAGATAGTTTAGAAGCAACAAGCATTTATTTCCCACAGTTTCATAGCCTTGCTGTCCAAGATACTGGGGTGTCTGGTGATGCCCTGTCCTTACATGGTGGAAGGTGCTAGCTAACTCTCAGCCTTCTCTTTTATAAAATCACCACTCTCATTCTCAAGGGCTCTGCCCTCATGATGTAATCATCTCCCAGGGATCTCTGCCCCCTCATGTCATCATCTTGTGGGTTAGAATTTCAATGTATCAATTTAGAGGGGACACAAATATTCAGGCCATAGCAATAGAGCATCAGTGGTGGGATGCTCTGGGAAGCCAGAGGGTGGCAAGAGGACAGTGAGGAAAAGAGGAGTGAACAAAAGCCAGGATGTTTCTAAAGGCCTAGGCCAAGTAAATATGCAGTAACTTCTCAACAAATAATTGCTAAGGAAGTGAACTAATTTTGTCCATTTGCAGAAAGTCTGTTTGGATTTACATCCCCACCAGAGACTATAAGACTGTTTGCCTTACAGCACCTTTATTGGCATTAATATTTGCTATGATCTGAGTATGTGTGTCCTTCCAAAAATTCATATATTAAAGTTTTAACCCTCAAGGTGATGGTATTTACAGATGGGGCCTTTGGGAGGAGATTAGGGGAGGCCTTTGGGATTCATACCCCAAAGAGCTGGCTAGCTCCTTCTGCAATATGATGAGCAAGAAAGCACCACCTATGAACCAAGAAATAAGACCTCACCAGACACCAAATCTATATTTGTTTGAACTTGGATCCTCATGCTTCCGAACTGTGAAAAATAACTTTCTATTGCTTATAAGTCCTCCCAAATATGATATTTTGTTTTAGCACCTCTATTGGATTAGGAGTATTTCTAAAAATTTTATTAAAATCTGACAGAATAAAATTTCATGCTTATTTTTAATGTTCATAAAAAAAAAAACTAGTGCCAGACTCTTTATTTTACTGAGTGAAGTAGAGCAAACGAGCTGACAGCTTTGCTCCCTATCCTGACTTCAACCATCTCAACCATATCTGGTGTCACAACTAGTCATAGCTCAAAACTGGGCTTGTTTGACCTGGGCTCCTCCATCAAAGGCTTCTCACATTGACCCATTCCGGTCTGATGTGTTTCCAACCCTGGCATGGCCTGTACCAAGAAGGTTGCTCCCTGCTGCCTTACAAGAGCCCTCTACTGAGGACATGTGGCCTTCTCACACACTGTCCCATTTTCTCCTCTGCATGCATTCAACTTCCACTCATCCTGCAGCTGCCAGTTCAAGTCCCACTTCCTCTGAGAAATGATCTAGTCTCGCACTTAACACATTGTACACACTGACCACACTATTCATTAAGTGTCAAGCAAATGGCACTGACAATAATTGATGCCTTTTGTAATAAAGAATTGATGCCTGCAGTAGGCAAATAGTAATAGTGGTCTCTGGAGTCCATGGGAATTTCATTACCACAGCCTCATTTCTGAGATGGAAAAGAAAAATCATGAACCCAATGTTCAGTTCAATAAGCAGCATCTTTGTGGTACAATTAGCCCTGAATTCTGATCCCCCTTGCTCTGTAGGGACACGCCACTCCTCTTGAAGCACACAATGTAATCTGGAGCGTATGTGTTCTCATTTGTGAGAGCAACACTGTCCGGGAAACTTGGAGAGTGGAGTTGCCTGGATGACATACCCTGCAGTCCTGCCAGGAGGCTCAGTTCAAGGGCTAATTAGAAGGTTGCTAAAAAGAAAATAAAAGGGTCCCACCAAAAGAGCTCCCATTACTCAGCTCAAGTTGCTTTGTTCTAGGAATTAGAAGGCATGATATATGATTTGAGCATAATTTGGGGAACAATTTTGGTGTAACAGCTTCAGATATATTTTCAATAGGCTTTCTCCACTTCTACTCTGATTTTTAGTCTATAAACTTGCTTCTCTATGTCTAAAGAAATTCAGCCTAAATTCCTTGAGGGTCTGACCCTTTCTGAGCCTTAGTTTATGTTCTTTTGTTCTTGTACTTGACATTATCTCAAATAGTCTTGTAAAATCTTGCTTCTGTTCCCTTCAGAATTTTATATCCCTCAATGAGGCATTTTTTCCTTTCCTTCAGAAAAAATAGCTGCCTCACTCTGGTAACTTTTTTTTTATTAGTACAGATAAAAATTTCAAGTTCTTAGAATGATACAGAGCACCTTTTCTGGCACTGTTGATGTGTACCAAATAACCTAAAATAAAGTTATTGGAGCAAAGTGAGCACTTGGACAATCTGTGGAGTGGGACAGGCTTCTGCGATGCTGGAGGGAGGATGGCTAAGAGAGAAGCTGATGCGCTGGCCTTGAAGAGACACAGGAGTCAAAAGGGGCCAGCAGGATGGGCAGCATAGTAGTACTGCTGTCTGGTATGATTCAAAAGGATTCAATGGCACCTTTTCACTTGCTCACTTATTTACTATGTATTCACAATCACAGGGGAGAAAGGGTAGCATAGTCAATAGAATATGAAATGCTCAAAACTTTGGGAAACAGCAGCTACCCATTTAAGAAGGGTTTTTGAGGGTCTGTACTACATCAGGCAGTGCACTGAGATACAAAAACATAAACCGAGATGTAGTTCTTGCCCTGCAGAAGTTTGCCAGCTGACAGGGGAGATGGATAACCTACTAGTCATTCATGGTACAGTGTGATGAAAGCTCCCAGAGCCATCAGAAGCAAGAGGGGCATCTCAGTCCTCCCATCCCATCTTGGTAGGTGTGGGTTGGAAGGTGAGTCAGCAGCAAAGACACCCAGCTTCAACCCGGGAAGGCCACACCATGGGCATGGTGGGAGGTGGGCCATGCCGTGGGAGATGGCAGCACAAGTGGACAGTTTCCCACTGCTGTAACAAATTCCCGTATTCCTCTTACAGTTCTGCTGGTCAGCAATCCAAGGTGTCTTCTGTGGGCTAAAGTCAAGGCATTAACAGGGCTTCAGCCCTGCTGGACGCTCAAGGGGAGAACCTGTTTCCTGGCCTTTTTTGGCTTTTAGAGGGTCCTTGTGTTCCTTGGCTTGTGGTCCCTTGCTCCATCATCAGTGCCAGAAATTGCCACTCTGACCTCTGCTTCTGTTATCACATCTCTCATTCTGATGCTCCTGCATCCCTCTCTCACTATAAAGACCTTTGTGGTTATACTGGACACATGCAGGTCATCCAGGATAATTTCCCTATCCTAAAATCCAGGCCCCTTTTACCATGCAAAGAACATCACAGTTCTGGAGATTAGGACTAGATACTTTTTGTGGGGTTATTATACATCACCCACAGTGAAGCAAAGGAAATTTCATGGGGGAGGAGAAGAAAGACATTGTCCTTTCTGTATATTAATCTGGGTCTGAATTACACCTGTGAAATCTCAAGTAAAGAAATGAGCTACCACTTGACAGTTCATCTCAGTAAAGAAAGTGAATTAGGACAGTGTTATTTTCTATAATGAAGCAGCATGAAGTTGTACCTGAAGACATAATAACATAGATTCAGAGCTAGTTAAATCTTGAGTCATCTTCTTGGGAAATCCTGTTACTAGAGTTAAGATGCCTTGCTCAGGAACGGGAGAGTATAATTTTGCTTCTCTCTCTCCCATTCTCGTAGATTTGACTTTCAGAGTAATACCCTGAAGACGTGCCTCTTCCCAGACTCTGAGCTCAAGCTGGGAACTCCTGTGCCAACCTGAATCAGCACTGGCTTCCCTGGGCCACACGGGCTAAGCCAGCCCAGCTGCTCTGCCCGCTTTGGCAAAGGCGTGGGAAAGGGCATTTTGGGTCCCGCTTGGCTCTGCGTGGCGGTGGAAGCCAGTGCAGGAAGGACAGTGAATGCTTGCTCTGCTGGCTGAGGCATGGACAAAGGGTCTGATAAGGCCTGCTACATTTTCTGCTCTTGGTAGTTGAATATGCGTGTTTAGTTGCTATAGTGCCTAGCAGGGTATAATTTTCTTATTTTTAGATGTTGAAAGACAGAACTGATGATGAGGTTTTGGCAGAAATTGACTGCCATGCTGATTTCAGTGCTCCTGATGTGTGTTTCTTTGAGTTCAATAATTATTACAAAATATTTTAATTAACCTCACATTTGCAAACTGATTAAACAACAAACTCCAAGACAGATAAAAAGAAATCCCACATTTCATGGGTTCTTAAGACAGTGTGCTTTAAGACAAGTCACACGGTGCCCCTCCAGTCACGTGTATTTTCTGGTGCCCCATAGCGGTATCCCCATCAGCCTTCCCCACAGGTATTCAATTCCCCTACAGGAGCTTGTGGCAGATCGGCGGAACCCAGCAGGGTGTATGAGTAGGCGTCAGTGCTCGTCTCAGTAAAAGTGTTCCTTTCCCAGTGTTCTCTCTTCCTTGTGAGTGTTTTATGTTTGCACCTAAGATGGCTAGACCTAGCGTCCGATCCCCTTTCTTAGGGGTCTAATTAAGAGCCTGGAGTTGGTGCAGTTGCCTGAGCTTGAGCCATCGCTTGCTCACATCCAAGTAAGCCACCTGGAGTAGGTTAGGCGCTCCCACACAGATGAGTTCTCTCCCCCTTTAGACCAAGGTCCTGTATTTAAGGTGCAGCTCAACCACGCCCTGGCACAATGGGAACGTTTACTTTGCTCTTCTCACTAATGGTCAATCCATTTGAAAGAGGTTTGTGTGCATAGCGCTGGACTGGATCTGGTAAAGGGATATCCTGATGGACAGGGTGTGTGGGTATCCATCCATTGTGGCAGCAGTGAGATCCACCTCCCTCTGTCCCAAGAGAGTGCCATGTCTGAAAAGCTTACATTGGGCTTTCTTGACTTCGGCTTTCTTCAAAATTTCCCACTAAAATTCAGATTCATCAAGAGAGAACCTTTCAGCTTTTGTGAATTTGTAGCCCGTGAAGGGTGATTATGGAGGGACCCAGGATAGGTGTGAATGAAGGCCTGAGATGAAGGAGAGTAACTGCTGGGGAGGGAGAAGCAGCTGGAAAGTTAAGTAAGTCTCTTCAACTCAGTCTGCATCAGTTGTTGGAGGGCTGAACTGATGATTGCATTGTGTTTTCTGGGCCCCAGGTCTACAGCTCTGGCCTCATGGTGGCTGTTGAGGTCTGTCCTCTGATGTAGGTGGGGTTCTGTCTAGGAGGGGGGAATCCAAGACAGTGAACTCTGGTGAGACTGGCTGATAAGACAACCAGACTCAGGAAGAGTGGGGAGGGAAGAGAGTGCAGATTAAGAAGGAGTGAGTTGGGGACCCAAGGTGACACACTGTATCTCTCACAGATCTTGAATTTGGGGGAACAGGATGAAAATATCAATTTCAAATAGTAGCCTGTAAACCCAGGAAAAGACTTCTTTTGTTGAGCATGACCTTCAATACTTTCCTAAATTTGGTAATAGTGAGGTGTTATATTAGTTCTAGGCCTGTCAAAAATAAGTTGTATAAGCAAAAGAGGTCAGATAAGAAAAGGCAGGCAGGAGATAATTCAAGGTCAGACATGAGGAGAGTTCAGCATGTGCTGAGCAGCCAGTCTGGTCAAGAAAAGATACCAAGAAATGTTTATAAGGGTCTAGCAAAGAAATGAATAATAACCACTATGGATTTTGGTTCATTATTGGGTGTTCAGGTACTAACCCAAACTCTTTCATGAATGAATCCACTCAACCATAATAACATCCTCGTGAATGAAGCAGGTGCTGTTTTCTCCATTGTGCAGATGAGACGCTGAGCCATGCATACATTAAGGGACTTGGCTAAGGTCAGTAGTAAGAGCACTGTAAGTGGTGAGATTGGAGTTTGAACTGATAGACTCACCCACACCCCATGTCCTCACCTGCTGGCTTCCCCTCTAAACTTGGAGCAGGTGCCTAGGAAAAGTCCTACAAGACGCCAAGGCTAGAGCTGCGGTTTGCAACTAGTATCAGACCTTCTGTACTACTGAGCAAAGTTAGAGTGTCTAGGTATGTGTCTTTTTCTAAAGAGTGACGTAGCATAGTACTGAGTCCTGAGAAGCCAATGACCTACAATAGGTGCGAATACTAGAGTGTCACAGGTAATCCTGGACACTGGCTTCCTGAGTGCAGCTTGGCTTTGGGTACAAGGCTGAAGGGAATTTGTGCTTTCACAGCTGACTATCTGGCATCTCCCACATCTCTTAGGAAGCATGTTTCCAGGGCCTCAGCTGTCTGTCCTCATGGGAACTCAGCCTGATGGGCTCCCTGGTAAGCATTTCCTTTCCCAGACTTGGTTCAGAGTACATTCACTACAAGATGAAACCTGATAAAACAGAAAAATGGTCACCATATTGGAATTTTATTTCTAAGTACCATTATGCACAACTTTTTTTTTTTTTTTTTGGCTTTTGTCTGGTACTGGAAAAAACTTGAACTCACTACCTTGCGCTTGCCAGGCAGGCACTGTGCCGCTGAGCTAAATCCCCAGCCCCCATGCACAACTGCTACTGAAGGGAAAAAAAGGCAAAAGCTCTATGATTATAGCTTATCTAACTTTAGAACAGGTCTATCTTATCTGTAAGATGAAATACAGCTTAAAAATCAGAAGAGATGCTGGGACCTTGGGGAAAGGGCATCACTTTTATTTTTGATAAGATTTTGAATTATGATTCAGTCTTTGTTCTCAAACAACTTAGACTACTTCAGCAGAGCTTCTTTCTGTTAGGCCCAATATTGTCACTGGTCCTGAGCGCATCTATATTTTTTTCCTACCATCTGAACCTAACAATGAAGAAGAAAAAAGAACTAAAATTGAGTCATCTGACTGGTGTCTGAAAAACCATACCATTTTGCTTTTATAGACATTAGCCTAATTTTTGGCATTCTTAATATCAGATTTCAGTGAGAGTAATATGAAAACATCTTTTCCACTCCTAAGATGTTTTTTTCAACTAGCATCTGGTATCCATGTTTTATTTCTTTGTACCGTGGGGCTCTGAATGGTTACTATTTTATCTTCAAGGGACAGTAGAAGGCAGTCTGGAGTAGAGAAAGATACTTCCTCACTCTTTTCTCTGTCACAAGTCACACCCTTCATGGGCCTTAGTTTCACATTTCTCGTATCTTTACTGTTCTTTTCATCTCTTGATTTATTGATTATTGTTTGGTTATATTTCTTGATTCTATTTTTGCCTATGTTGAGACTATGTGATGAGAAGGTTCAAGTTCAGCATTGTTATCTCCTGCTGGCAAGCTTCACTTATTGTTTATAGTGACTTCTTCATGTCCAGGCACATTCTATTTGCCTTAAAGTCTATTTTGTCTGCTATTAACTGAGCTACTTAAGCTTTTTGTTGGTAGTGATTGGTTTAGTTTGCTTTGCATGTCTTTTTCCCAACTTTACTTTTAACCTTTGTTGAGCTAAGGGAAGATTTATTTTTATTTTGTGGACTTCAGATTCACTGAGCTTTCTGAATTTGTGGATTGGTGTCTTTCATCAGTTTAAAAATTCTCTATCATTATCTTTTTAAAGATTATTTCCTTCTTAGTATCCTAATGGTTTATTGCATACTTGGTAATCAATAAATGCTATATTTTTACATTGCTTTTTAAAAAAAAAATTCAGTTAAAGTAACTAAAGTTGATGAATATCTTTTTTTTGTCTCAGACAATTCAAGAACCTCAGGAAATTTTAAGTCCCACCATCTTTCCTGTTTTGTCTACTATTTTATTATACATTTTATTTCTACCTTTTTTTGTTCTGAACATTGCAGTAGTGGGTTCTATATACACTGCTCATTCCCCTTTCAGGACAGAGACACTCCTTCTGGATTCTGGGAGTGTTGGTGGCTGATGGCTCTCAGCTGATGCCCAATGGGGAACTGTCCTCACCGGAAAAGAATGGGCTCTGTCAAAGTCTGGCACCTCTCCAGCACCAGCTCATATTTAAACTTGGTCAATATGTGTTTATTGGGGAATAAAGGTTCTGTACCCTAAAAATGAGGCAACTCTGATGTCTATTCCAGCTCCAGAAGGAACAGATGGTATCTTTTCCTGTGGCTGTATCATAATTCAACTTCTTTTGCTGCCATTTATACTTCCTTTATTCCCAAACAGGTATTGCTTCCTACAGTGCTCACCCAAACACCTTCTGCATGCAAATCTAAAACTCAGACTAATGCAGGGAATGTCACTTAGATTGAGCATCAAGGACCAGTTTGTTAGGCTTACCCACATATTTTCCATTTATTTTCTAATATTTCCTTTTTATACCTGGGATCAACTTCCTTGGAATTCTTCTAGCCAGAGTTTGCTGAGTGAAAGTCTTAATTTTGCTTTGCCATGAAAGACAATTTTAGCAAGTCTATAATTCTAGGTTAGTGATTATTTTCTTTCAGCTCATTGAAGACACCATTCTATTATTTTCTGATTTCCATTTTTGCTATTGTGAATTAAGCTGCCAAATGAATTGTCACTCCTTGGAAGTCTGTCTTTGGCTGCTGGTCAGATATTTTGTCTTGATGTTTTGAAAATTCATTGTAGTGTGTCTTAGGGAAGATTTATTTTTATTTTCTTGACTTGAGAGTCATCAAGCTTTCTGAATTTGTAGGTTAATGTCTTTCATCAGTTTAAAAATCTCCAAACCATTACGTCTTTAAAATATTTTCTACTTTGTTGCCCCCCCCCAGACCTTGGATTAAACCCATTTAAACTTCATTCTATCCTAGACTTTTCTAAATTGCTCTCATATTTTTGTCTCGTGCTCTGTGATACATGCAGAATAACTTCTTCAAATCTATCTTCCAACTGACTAATGCTGTATTCAGCTCTTCCTAATCTGTTGCGTATACCCACTGAGTTTTTAATTTCAATGATTGCATTTTGAATTTCTTAAAGTTTTATGTATTCTTTTACCAAATCTAATTTTTGATAGTTTCTTTTTCTTAATTCATTTTTTAATTATTTTAAATTTTCTTTAAACATATTAAACATATGTGTTTTATATTTTGTGTCTAACAATTTCAGTATCTGAACTTGGTCTGGGTTTGATTCTGCTGGCTCTTGCTTTAGGGAACTTTGAATTTTATTAACATTTTTTTTTTTATGGTGAACACACAATTCTAGGAACTTTTTCCAGGGAGTTAGAGACTGGGTTAACAGTGCACTACTCTAGATAATTTGTGCTTGTGTTTGCCAGAGCGTAGGTCACTGTTAGCCCTGGAGCACTTTAGAGAAATTCCAGGTGTGAAGTGTTTTGGGACCCCACAGGTTGCCAAATTTCAAAACAGACAATAAGCTCTAGATTTTGGCTTTCTTTCCACTTCACTCTACTCCACTGCTGTTGGACTCTGAAACCCAAACCTTAAAGTTTGCTAATTTTGGCAAATACTTGAAAAGCCTGCGAGGTACATGCTGCTGAAAGCCAGCTTCTGTTTACCTTTCTGAATTCTTGCTTTCACTTAGCTTTTGGCCTCTGAGGATTTCTTACCTGCCAGCTCATTGATGAATTTCAACAATGTGTTTTATATTAGAGCTAGCCTTTGTAGCTGGCTTCACAGAAGAGTTGTCAGAACATCTAGTCCATTAGACTGCTGGAGATAGAGTCTCCTGAGCCTCAATTTTCACTTTTGTAAAATGGTAATAATGATAATATTGGTTTTACTGGACTGTTGAAAGAATTAGAAACTAGCATGCATATTTCCTACAAGGCAGAATTTCTTGGGCATTTTTCACTGAACTCAATATCCTCTCTGTTTAGGCTCCTACAAAAGACTCCGAGATCAATTAGATTTGGGAAGTGCTAGGGGCTACAGACTCTCCTGGAGCATCCTGAAAGTTCTGAGCAGTCCTACAGTATTCCCTGAATTCATGGGATGCAGAACTGAACTTGTCACGGATATCTCTTAACAGCCCAACCATTGACACCATTGCGGAATACTGATGTGTTAGATACTGAATGAAATCCTTAATCTGAAAGGCTACTTTCCCCTGAAACATTCTAGGATTTTCTCTTGGGGGAGAAAGGAAAGAGGAGAGATCAGGAGGAAACAGTGGCTCAAGAATGTCTTCTTCTGCACTATAGGAATCCAGACCTATCTTAGGGAGGCATTTCTACTTCCTTTGTGGTAGGTAAGCAAAGTGTGCAGTGTACACTGAAGATACATGGAGCCCTCTGTGTTGAAGCTCTGTCACACATAGAATTGTCTTTTTGGATGAAGGATACAGTTAAGCTATGAAGGGTGTTTAAAAGTGCTATTCCTGAATAGTAGGAACACATAATTTCTGGAATCAAGCCTGGTCCTACTGAAAACTCTGGAATCAAGCCTGGTCTTGAAAACAAGACCACAGCTCTAGTCTTCCTTTTTCTTACCACAGCTCTGGGAAGATGTCTGATTCAGTGTGTTCACTACCACCCTGGGAGCTGACAAATGCACATTGGCATGTGCTCTACTCTGGGAGCTGCAGCTGGGCCTCTTGTTTTTTAGTTGTGGACTCCTTGTCTCAGAGGAAGAAGAGTGCTGGTTAGAATGCAAATTTCTGCGCTCTCGCCAGATCCGTCTAGAATAACCTATGCAATTATTGTACATATTAAGGTTTGAGTTCTCTACAGTAAGCCCCGACTTACAAACATTTGAGTTGCAAACTTTCACAGATAGGAATGGATCTCACATTAGGAATGTGAAGCAATCCCAGAAGTAGCTGAGGTATCTGCCAGACACTGTCACAGTTGTGCTGCCGTGTGCTCATGTCCAGTGTGATAGCGTGCAGTATTATGGTGTTCAGGCAGAACCCAGGATGTCCAGAAGCAAGAGGCACAGCAGTGGTGATGTGGAGGGACTGCTAAGAAGCGTAAAACAATAATCTTGGAAACAAAAGTGAAAATGCAGTAACTATAAAAGTAAAAATAGTTTATGTACAATTGTACTCTACCATAGCATCCTTTTAAGGTAACTGTAAAAATAAAAATATTTTATTTACAGTATTTGTGTGTATGTGTTTGGTTTTTTTATGCTTTACCTTATATATTTGTATCTAAAGTGTTATTTTGTTGGGCTTCCGAACAAATCAAACTTATGAACATTCTCCCAGGACAGAACCCATTCACAAGTCGGGGACTCACGAGTATAGGGGTAACCTCAGGTGTGATCACTAGAAGTGGCTGTTTGTGACTCTGGTGTCTTTGCTTAAATACTCATGAAAGCTTCAGTGCTCTCTCTCAGCTGCTCACCTATACTACCATTCTCAGACTCAGAGTCTGGTGTCCACACTTCCTGGCCTGGCCGCTGTTTGAAGTAACCAGCTCGGGATAGGGACTAGAGACAAACAAACGAAGTTATTAGAAGTCTTACATCTCTATGTAAGTGTCCCTTTCAAAATACTTTCAAAACTAAAGCCACAAACACATCATTTCCTACCAATCTGCAATGTAAGCAGGATATGTATTAATACTCCCATTTTACAAAATGGGAAACTGAGGCTCAGCTAGATGAACTGATTTGTTTAAGCTTATGAACATACAATGTGGTAGAGCCAGCTTTAGAGTCCAAGGTTTCCCTGCCCACCCTCCTTCTTCATTTCCCAGCCTCAGCGAATTTGCCTACCTTTTCTTTCTCTTTCTTCCTTCCTTACCCTCCTCATTGCTCTTTCCACTAACATGTCAGCCAAATGCCATTCAGACTATTGCAGACACAGTTACATTTGCCACCATATCCCACTTTCTACAGCAGTGCTGGCCAGTCCTCACTCAGGGTAGCCTCTGTGTCTGTGCAGTGGAGAAATGTGTCTGTGCAGAGGAGAAATGGGGAAGCTTGAAGAACAGCTTTGCCTAATCATGCTGTCTCGTGAACATTGCCTTCATCTTACCAACCTTTCCAACTGTTGATTTTGTAAAGCTAAAATGAACTTCATCAAGGGCTGGGGATATAGCTCAATGGCATAAGCACCTGTCTGGCAAGTGCAAGGTTGTGAGTTTGATCCCCGGTACTGCAAACAACAACAACAACAACAACAACAACAACAAAACTTCATCAAGAATAGTGCCATGGCAGGGGAGGGTATACCTATTCTTTTCTCCTTTTCTCCCTCCCAGGACATGCACACACTGCGCAAAGGGGGCTGGCTCTGTGCAATTTGGCAGAATGCTCAGGGAGGATATTTGCTCGATGTGTGCCCTCCAACATTCTGAGCTAAAATAATGAGAGAGTTACTGTCCTGCTTACCGAGCACAAAGAGAAAGAAGGCTTTTCCATTTCTACGTTTAATCTGATCAGTGCAAATAGCTTATTCCCCCAAATCCACCTAACACTAAGGATGAAATGATTGTCTAAACTATAGAATTATCCAAAGTTCTTTACCTTCTTAAATATATATTTATATAACACACATACACACACACACACACACATATATGTTTTCTCTGCTATTATTCATGTGACTTTTGAAAGTATTTGCCATGCTTTGTCATTCACCCATCTGTCACCTACAGGGCATTAGGCTTGGAGACTATGTACACAAAACACAGAGAGTAGATTTGTTCTGCTTTCAAAGACCTGCATTGCATTTTTATACTTTTTTTGTGTGTAATAGTCTTCAGAATTACTGCTTTCTCCTTTCCCAGCAGTGGGCAAGAGGGCATGTCTTAGCTTCTCCTCCTTAAGTCTCTGATCAGAAGGTCCTGAAGGTGAAAACGATGCCTTTCCACCTGACTGTGGGTGAACGTGAGCAGTCATGACCCACCAGCTGCCTGCGTAAGTGATTTAGCTGCCCTGTGCCTGCACCCAGAGCACGAACTGGGCAACAACCAGGTCTAGGAAAAGCCGGCAGCCACATCCCGCTGCGAGCAGGCTGAGCTCTCCTGTGCAGCGCTGCAGCGGGAGCTGGGCCGGGAGCACGGCCCGCTTTGGAGCTGCGGTCTTTTGCAGGGTTTTCTTGTTACCACCCCGGGGTTGGTTTGACGGTGTCCTAGCAGGAGAGGGTGCTGGGTTTGTTAGTCCTTATGCAGGAGAGCAAGGAAGGGCAGGCTTTTCTTGGGTTATCTTAATAGACATATTGCAGGAAAGCTTCTGGGGCTAATCGTGGTGAAAATGTGCCAGGTAGACCCCTTTCATGCCAACCATAATTAATAGTGTTATAGTCTTCAAGGCCATAATGCTCATCAGTTATTAATTAGCAATTCATTTCGTTGAATAAATAATACTTATGATTGATGATAGAACTTGTAATTGGGCACTAGAAGTGGCCCCCCTGGGACTGGCTTACCAGCAAGTATTAACCACGACACAGTAATGACAAACACAGAGGACCATCTAGGAAAATCCAAGTTAAACAATTGTGACAGAGCCAAGGTGTCTCCTCTCAACAGGAGAAAAGTCCGTCTCTGGTGTCCGACACATGTCCTAGGCCGGAGGGCGTTAATTGTTTCTGGCCACACAGACTTGGGGTTTTCCATTTCCTCTTAAGCTTGTAATCAGCCACCCTATTCCCCCCGCCCCCAAAGCAAATTGTTCTTTGCTAGACAATTCTATTGACTTTGAATTACTCTTGTGATGGGGCCTTTCTAGGTGTTTTCATGACACGCACAGACTTGAGGGGGAAAAAGTGCTTTCCGAAAAGGTAATGATTGAAATTTTTATTTTAAATGATTCCTCAGATTGAATTCACTTTAGATTAACAGATTTTCCGGCCCAATTGATTTTCTGGCATCCATGCAGTGATCCAGCAGAGATAAAATGGGGGTTCATTTAGTCCACAGCTCTGAGGGAGCACGCCAGCCTGGCAAATAGTAGCAGCAAAGGTTCTCTCTCGCCTGCTTGGTGGGAGCAGGACAACAAGAGCCGGTCAGCTGCTGACCAGATGCTGCCTTCAATTAATATTCCAACCCTCAAAGACATTTATCGTTCACTCTCCAAAGCAGAGCAGCTGAGTAATAAAGGGAACCACTAAAGCCGTTTTCTCTTTTTTTCTCTGAGAGCATTTATAATGGCTAAATTGGTCGAAATAAATTAGCATCAAAAATAAACATAGTTTGTACAGTATCTGTAAAACAAATTCCTAATCTTGGGAAAATAGACAAAGTGGGAGCTTGCATTTAACAAGCACATGCAATATGCTTCATTAAGACAGAGCTTTTTTTTTTTTAAGCCAATTTGAAAAGGGTTAATAAACTCCGAGATATCATTGCCAGTTAAACAGGTCCTGCACCATTTTAAGGGAAGTAAGAGGCTACAAAGGAGACAGTTAAAAAGAAACCAAGAGACTGTGTTGTAATGCTAACAGGCAATTAACAAACTCATGGGTGTTAATTATCTTCATACTGTATCATGTTCAATTAGCTTAGGCTCTGCAACAAAGGCAGCGATGAACAATTGCTTTGATAGGCGTACAGTACTTCATTTGTAGTTAATCGGTTTAAGCCCTGCAGTTGCTAGGTTACCTTGGTCTCCAGAGGTAAAAAGCTGTACAGATGCACTATGTTTAAATGACTACAGAGAACTGTTTAAACTCAAACCATGTATAACTCTTTATTGATTTTTCACAGAAGATCTCAGCTCTGATGATAAGGTTTTGATATATTTTCCTGCTACAGCCAGTTCCTTGGAGTATTGCAGAAAAAAAATCTGTCAATATGCTTCTATTATGATCTCTTGATCTGTGCCTATAAAAACCTTTAGCCGCAGCCCTTATTATAAATAATGGAAGAAGCAATATCTGATTTTTTTCCACACTGTACTACATGAAGATTTTTTTTTTTCTTCATTGCCTTTGGATCTAAATCACAGGACTTCTTTCTATACCCATGTTCTAAAATAATAAAGAAGAATTTCTAGCTCTAATTAATTTGATTGACTCTCAGCAGGACGGGATCAGCTGTAGCATCATGAACTTTAACAATAACTACCAACTGATGGGCAGTTCGCATCAATAAGACCATCACTAGCTTCCCTCTCACCTGTCACCAGGCGGGGAGTGAGCAATAACCAGCCCCCCACAGATGCTCCCCGCTTAGCGCTTTCTGCCCTATTAGCAATTTATAATGGTGATCAAGAAACAGTCAGCGGCAAATCAAGACAACTGTCTGGCTGCCTGTTTAATTGGCCTTGTTTGCTTTTTGATAAATGGCTCATGACTACTATTAGGCCCCTGTATTTTGACTTTTAATAGGCCACAGTGATTAGACTACCAACAGATACTAGGTCAAAACTGAGGAAAGGTGCAAAAAATGTTAATTAATATCAATAATAGGCAATTATTAGTTAGACAGAAGGACCTACTAGCTGCGTGCTCTAATGGCTCAGAGCTAACTGGAAGAGAAGTGTTGCCAAATTAGCATAACTGTATGCAGACTGCACGGTGGATCCTAGCAAACATCTGTTATGTTAGTAATTCAAATAGAATTCCTGCCTTTCTAGTGATATTCGCAGAGTCAGCAATCCCTCTTGGCCATTTCAAGGCACTAACAATACCCCAGTGACTAGTGTCCTTCTAAATGGGCTGTGTTTCAGGCTAAGAATTAAAATGCACCTTTTCTTTGGGCTTGTGCTGTTGAGGAGCTGGTCAGCGCAGGCTGGAGGGGAAAGGTTTTGCATGAAAACCATACTGACCTTTCAAGGAAAGGTAATGTTGGCCCAGCAGACAAGGCAGGGCCATGAGATTTCTCCATTTGCTGTTTCATAATTAGCACAGGAAACATGACTATGCCCAATGTGTTACACAGAATGATATCTGTATTTCCAACAGCATGATTGTTTATTATTTATTCTTTGATACGCATGTGTGCATGCATGTGTGTGTGTATGTGCTTGCTCACAAGCACGCCAATAAAAGGCTGTAGTATGTTTTGAAATCTAAAAAGAGGTAAAGCAGAGTATCAGTAAAGACAATGACATGATAGGAATCATAAATACTCTTCCCTACAGTTGTTATCAACATTAAGGTCACCTCGGGCAAAAATCTACATTATAGTCAAAGGTTGTTAGGGTTTGAAAGGAGTTAGAGATCCTTAAATTCAAGTGAAGAAACTGAGATCCAGACAGGTCAAGAGACTGGGTTAGGGCCACCCAGCTGGCTTGGGGCCTGGCTGGAAGGAGATGCAGGTTTCCAGACTTCCTGCCCAGCGCCCTTCACTTGACCTTGCTGCCTCCTTAAGAAGCTATGGTTTTCTATCTGTGATTTAGTGCCTGGTAGGTCTTTTTAAAAGGCATGTTTGAAATGTAGATGTAGAATATTTGCAAAAAGTGCTCCTTCCATATAAAACTAGGACATTTATGCAATAACGTGTACCAAATATACTTTACTGTTAGGATTTTTAAAAAACTTAGTTGTAAGATTCTAAAATCCACAACGATCTCTTGGGATGTCTCATATTTTAATGTGAAGCAAAGATTAAAAAACTTTTTTGGAGAAGGGAGGAGTATCGTTGTATTATTCCTTATTTTGAGCCTGTTTTCTTACACGTTTTGCTTGAACCAGAGGAAAGATCTGTGTGGTGCCCTTTCTCTTCCCCACCAGAGGGCTGACATTTAAGACCCATTTGACTAAACATTTTCAAGATCTTAAAAAAAAAAAAAATGTGTGTGTGTGTGTGTGTGTGTGTGTGTCCAGGGGGACAGAATCTGCTTCTTTAAAGATTGAAATTTAACTAACTGCAGTTTCCTTCTTGTCTTTTTCCTCCCCTCTACTCCAATCCCACTCCACCCCAATACCAAGAAAATCTCGCAGACTGTGTCTTTTCATTAATTGCACTGAACCATTAGGCCTGGGCTATAGTGTCAAAAGGCTGAAATGACTTGTTTTGCGTCTATTCCTGCTTAAAACCTAGGAAAACTGTTTCTTTTTAAGTCTATGAGGAAGGTGTAATGTATGTTTCAAAATAACACTTTCAGATAATTTACTTCTAGAAATGAAATTTTTTACATGATGGAAATATGAGACTTTAGCTTTTTATTTTTCATCTTTTTACTCAACAAATATTTGCTGAGCACCGAGCCAGAATGTTAAAGAATCGTGAAGATAGTGATCAGAATAGTACATTTGTGAATTATTTCGTTCCTACCATATGGATCTTCTTACTAAGCATTTTATATGTGTCAGCCTTTCAATTCTCATAACTCAGTGACATAGATGGTTAAATCTCTATTTTACAAATGAAAATCAAAGGAGTGGGAAGAGGCATAGTTTCTGTTTAAGTTTAAATACTTAATGCTTTGTGATAGTGTCTTTTTTGAGGATTGTAAGACTGTTCTTAATTCCTCAGCATTAAAAGTTTAGAGGTTGAGAAATGACAAGATAATTCATTTCATAATGCATTTTCCAGCTACGTTACGTTTTCAGATAAGTGTATTATCTGAAACAAAAATGTCACTGTGCGTTTCAAATTCTGATATTTTTAGAGTGAGAAAAAATTTTATTATCTTTTAGTAATTAAGGTTTTAGTTATTTTATTTCTGGCAACTCACTGTATCATGGTATATTTGTTACTTAAACTGCATTCCATGGACTCTGAGAGGTTTCTCATTCAACATGTGCAGTTATTTTGTACAAAGAAAGGAGAAATGCTGTCAGCTACACTATGTTGAGGTGCTGTCTAGTTTTAAGTGATGACTTGTTTCCTTCATACAATAGTTCTTTAAAGAGCTGATCTTACTTAGGTGATTCTTGAGTTTTTAAAAAGTAGAGGTGACTACTATATATACACATAGATATAATGTAAATAAAACAAGTTGGTTAAGGTATTCTTAAAAGTTCCTCGCTAGATTCCAACTCTGAAGAATTAATATTCAGCTCAGAGCTGTGTACAACCATATTTTTCTACATAATTTTTTCTTCTTGACCATCAAGAGCATTGGTAATACAACATATTTTTAAGAATGACTTCACTGTTGTCTTGAAATTTCTTCCTTGTCACTGACATCCATTTTGCATTTTTTTGTTGTTTTGGGATAAGGTCTCACTATGTAGTTCAGGCTGGCCTTCAACTCGGTACGTAGCCCAGGCTGGTCTTGAACTCGCAGTTTCTCTTGCCTCAGCCTCCCAAGTGCTGGGTTTACAGGCATGAGCTACTACACCCAGCAGTTCTGCGAGTTTTGACGCTGGGACTTGCGATGTTCCCATGTGAGCAGACAATGCCAACTCTGGCAGCACCGTCACCTGACTGATGGTGACAGTGGAACACATCTGGGTTTCATGTGAAGCAACAACAATAACAACAACAATGGTACATCTTGGAATCCATAAAATGTGTTCGTATACTCATCAGTTAGCTGCATCACCCGAATATCCGTGATGTTATATAATTCTCACATAAGTGAATCCAGTAATGCTTTCCGGCTGATCAAGATGACGTTTGATCACAAATGCTTTTCTCATAGCAGTGTTCATAGACAAGCTACTGCTGGTGTGTTGATGAAATAGTGAATCTGGTGAGAAAGCTAAATGTTCTCTCTGCTGTACATCATCGATATGAGATGAGTAAGGAGAATCTGTGAAGTTTAATCTCTGTACTGGATACTAAAAGTGACCTGTGCAGTTTTTAAGAGCCTAATTCCTCGTATAGCCCATTATGCCTTCAGTCTTCTATTTATATGAAGAACACTGCTATGGTCTATGAGTGGAAGAAGTTCTCTCTCTAGCTTGTGGGAATCAGGTCAACCTAGAAAAACATGTCTAAGAAGACTCACACGCTTACATCTATCTGTCTGCAAGGGAGAAGGCCCTAATCCCCAATGGCACCTTTGGGATTGAGGTGGGCATCAGTGTTTGCATTTGGTGATGGGCTGCCCTGAGCAGGACCTTGTATCCCAGAAGAATTTTTGCTTTGCACTCTGCCAGGGCTAGATGTAGGCTCCTTCATCTTATTTTTTTCTCCTTGGCAAATGTTAGTGGTACGTGTAGAGATATTGACATTTATTGCTCCCACTTCTATTAATACCAGAAGTAGCCATGACAACTAACAAACAGCTAGCAATCGCCCTCATGGGAAGTAACATTAGTTAAGAGCTAGGATTTTGTACTCATGCAGGCCTAGGTTTGAATCCCAGCTCTGCCCTTTACTTAGCTATGCGATCCTGGACTCTGATTTTATCATCAGTAAATGCGGACCGTGATATTTACTTCCTATTTATTTGTAGGTATTTGAGAAAACATGTGACACATTCTGTCGGATGCCTCACTGTAGTATGTGACAAATAATGGTACTCGTCGTCATTATCATTACCATCGTCAGCAGGCTCTGTCCTACTGTGGGGGCACCCGGGCCACCAGAGGCCTTTTTTTCTCCAGAACTCTAGAAGCGAGTAACCCTGCCAGGGCCAGAGAAGAGTTCACTGCACTCCCACTGTTGCTTGGAGTCCTGTCCCCAACAAAGGGCTCTTTCTGCCCTGGCCTCCATTGCATTCATTGCTGATGCTCTCCTCAGTTTCGTGTCGACTGATTGTTAGTTCGTTATCATAGGTGTGTCCTGAACACGGTGTAGGCACAGATGGGAGTTAGATTGAAAGCTGGTCAGCTGGTGTCCCACTCATGACCCCACTGTACCTGGCCATGGAACCTCCCTCCCCACCAGAATTCTTGCACCTCCTGTGGAAGTATTGGGAGGTTCACCTGTGTTAGTGGTGTTCCATTGCTCTTCCCTAATCCTAGCGATGATCTTGCAGAATAGTCGTGATCCTTCCCATTTTAGACACGGAGAAGCTAGAGCTCTAGTGTCTTAACTGTTTGCTTTCACCTGTGTGTTTTTGAGCAAGTTAGTTTACTCTTTTAGGTTTCAGGCTCCTAGCACATGCCTGCAATCCCAGCGGTTGGAAAGCTGAGGCAGGAGGATCACTATAAATTTGAGGCCAGTTGGGACTTACACAGTGAGTTTAAGGTCAGCCTGGACTACAGGACAGGACACCCACCTGCTAAAGTTTCATGCTTTGCACCTGGAAATCAGAGGAGGGAATGGTTTCTGCTGTGCAGGCTTGTGAGGACCGCAAAAGAACATGTACGGAGGGCTTTTGATACAACCACACATGCTATTATCACTCCAGGAATGGTACTGAGACTCACGTAGGTAGAGGGGACAGAACTAGAATTTAGTGTGTTCGTATCACTCTTTTACCTAAGCAAGCATGTACCTGACATAGATGCCAGGGGGCCTAAGAAGGCCCTTCTCCCTGGCATAAAAGCCTGTAAGTAGAAGAAGCTGAGAATCTTCCCTTTCTTAATAACTGCCAACACATCCTTTTAAAAAACTGTGGTAAGCTACATGCAAAATAAAATTCACCATTAGTTATGTTTGTAAATTCATAATGTCACGTGATCACCTCCACTATGTAGTTTCAGAACAGTTTTATCACGTTAGAAGGAACCCTTTACCCGTCACAGCCACCTTCATCCTTCCTCTGCCCCACCCCATGCCCTGCCAGCCCCTAATCTGCTGCCTGTATCCATGGATTTGTCTGCTCTGAATATTGCATATAA
This sequence comes from Chinchilla lanigera, assembly GCF_000276665.1. NCBI lineage: Eukaryota > Metazoa > Chordata > Mammalia > Rodentia > Chinchillidae > Chinchilla > Chinchilla lanigera. Next base: position 20,789,734 of record NW_004955403.1, read on the forward strand.
ATGTAGCACGCAGCATGTGGCATTTGTGCCTGGCTTCTTTCACTAGCACAGTAGGTCTTCTCTGCATTTCTTCCCTTCTTTCTATGAGCTCCAAAAATACAGAGAGGAAAGATTCTCACTGTTATTTTCTTCTTGCCCATTGGCTCTTGCCACCATGACACCCATCTGCTTTATTCTGACATCTCTCTATCAGTATGGAACCCTCCTGATGCCTTGGGTGGGACCTGTAGGCCAACAAACACAGTAGCATCAGCATATGACAGGAAGACTTTAGTTCTGGCCCTTTGTGGGTTTGTTTCTGCAGAATGATCCTTTCTCTTCATCAACCAACTCATCACTCCTTTTGCAGTGATGAGATTTAAGATGGCTCATGTGATGCAGAGAGAGCTTTACCACTCATGATCTATTTAGGAACCCACACCAGGACACACATTGCTTAGTTTTAACTGGAAATACACAAATAGATGTGTTGACTAAGCAGGGAGCTGGGAGAAATGACTGTAGGATCACAGGCCTGAGTCAAAAGATCTCTGCCTACTAGGACCAAAAAGAAACAAGGGGAACCAAAGGAACATACAATTAAGAGTTAAGGGGAAACACAGAGAGTGGGATGGTGATTGGCACTGAAATAACAACCGAGTATGCAAAGCCAGCAAGAGGAGGTGAGCTTGTGGGTAATGCCAGACAAAGGCTTGGATAATTTCCGGAGGTCACCTCCAGTCTCACGATTCTGTGAGTGTGAGTCCTCCTTTAACCTCTTGGAGCCTTGTGGGAGAAGCAAGAGGAGACCCCACATGACAGGAGGCAGGGCAGGGCAACTTGTCATCTCCTTACCCATCTTGCCTTATGCATATTTTGCATAGTGATTTCTGTTTGGAAATTGATCTACAGCAGTTGCAGGTGGCCGAGAGAGCTTGTTTCAAGGCAGGATTTGAAGTGGAAAAGAAAGGACCTTGTCTGAAACTTCCTCCAAGGCGGGTCATGCTGAGTGAAGGTTCCTTGTTGGGAGGGAAAGGAATTCCCCATGGATCCTTGTCTTCTCACTCCAGCTGATGGTCCTGTTGCAGGTATGGTGCCTCCCTGACTGTCTGTCATTTAAGGGGAACCTCTGACCCAAGGCCTCCCTGGGTTATTAAGGAGGATGGCATACATGTGTCAGACCGGTGATGGCACACGTGACATAGAAACTGTCACAGAGCAAAGATGAGGGAGGCTGTGCATCTGCCTCCTCAAAGCAGCCACCAGTCAGGCATGATGTTAGTGCTCCACTACAGGACATACTGCCCAAGGGCCATATGTGGTGTGTGTGCATGTGCGTGTGCATGTGTGTGTGCATGTGCGCACACACACGTGCATGCACATATAGGGGAGAGAGAGGTAGAAGGTATATAGAGAGAGAACAAGAGAGACCATCTTAATGGATTTTCCATTGTTCCTTCTTCATTTCACACACACACGTTGTGCATTAACACCTCTGTTCACGTACTTGATGTCACCGCTATATAGAAGGATGTGACGTCTGGAACCCAAGTCATCGTGCTGCCTAAAAACCCCAGCGGTTGGTGACCTATTTGCTGGCACGCACTAAAAATGCCCCAGTAGCACTGCTACAGGACTATCTCTCACCCGATCTATGTTTTTTAAACAGTTGCACATGTTTCTACATGTAGGTACACATGTTAATGTCATTTGTCCCCGCAATATCACATTGAATTTGAAAAAAAGCCATCAGCAAACGTGGGTTTAACAGCACATGAAATAGTCACCAGTTCGCACCAATCACACCGTAATGGTTTATTCTCACTTCCATTTCCCAAACTGAAGAACTCTCTCACTCCTTTTCAATTTCTTACCCAGGACCTCTAAATTTGGGAAATTTAGACTTTGGTGTTTGTGCTGTAATCTTTTCCAGCTGTAACATATTATAAAATTGGACTTATTTCAGAGTGTAAATACTCATTAATGGGTTTGTGAAAGCCAGAATAATAAATGATACTTGGGAATCTTTTATAGCAAGCCTAGAATAGATTTTAAAAGCAATCTGAGGTAGATTTTCAGTATGTATGTATGGGTACATTGTTTTGGTGGAAAAGTTCATTAATGTATTCAATAAATAATTCAGTATGCAAAATATGTGATGTTTAAACATGATTACACTGATGAATTATTCTTCAAATTTAACTAAAGGGAGGGGGTGGGCATTTTAAACTCCATAACTTCTGTGTGGCTCAGGGCCACACGAAACTTGCTGGCATAATGTGTTAAAAAGGGACAATGGGATTCCCTGGGGTTCTGGGAAATAATGAGGTTTCTTCTTACCTGCTTCTGCATAGAGAGAAGACTTATCTGGAAAGTTCTAGATGTATACATTCTGAGGAAATAGGGCTCAAGAAATATGTGTTCTGATTGGAAATCTGTTCCAGGACTGAGGGCATAATACTTTTCCTGGAAAGACAAGCAAAGGAGTATGAGTCTTTAAAAATGTGTATATCTCTGAGCTAAATATCTTATTAATACAATGTACATTTTAATTTTTAATGTTCCTCATAATGCTTACTGGAAAATTTCTGATTAAGCTTTACTGAAAGGAAGTATGTACTCAGGTTAAACTAGGAATATGTCATTTAGTGACACTGATAAAAAATCCGAAAGCTCCTAATTACCAATCTTTAGCAAGGGGATGCTTCTAAATAATCAGATATGTTAACCCAGTAAGTGGCGGGATTTCTTCTATCTCCTGATGCATTTGATTTTGAATCCCTGGTCCTACATATTTATATCAGTGAAGTGGATCCATTAAAAGTGATGTGGAATAAGAGATTTATTCTAGGGATTAGACTTTGTGAAATTGAGAACTGGTGAGGAAGTCTATTTTATCCAACAATGATAAAATTCTAGATGACATCATGGAAATCTATTTATTTTCATATTTGACTTCTTTTTCAGCATTTCTCATAAAAATAAGAAGTCTCTTGATTATTTGAAGAAATGAGGGTCTAGTTTCCTGGTTCATTTTGTTAATCTTTTTTCATTTTCTATTTATTTTTATCTGTAAGAAATTTGCAAAATAGTTGATGTATATTTTGGTTAGATGAAATATCTAGCTACAGTTAATTTCCGTGATATATTTATGAATTAGTGTTTTGCTTATATTTTTATTCATCATGGAAATACTTTACTTAATTAAGGATTTATTGCTTGACCAGAAGGTGCTATATGAAGTAAGATTATCTTTATGTTTAAAGTTGAAAATGTGAAGTCTAGAGATATATTTGACACAAAAACATCTCTATTGGTCAAAAGTAAAGCTACCATGAAGCAATATTTATAGAACCAAAAGAAGATTTATGATATTGTTATTCATTTACCTATGAGGAATATTAATTTACATTTGTTTCTTAAGTAGATATCCAGGACTAGCTGACCTGATTCACTAAAACATATAAAACACTACCTCGGTACGAGGTACTGTGCTGGGTGCTGGGTCACAGTGGTGAAATACAGTAGTTATAATATGTCCTTCCATTCTCTAGGCTATATCTTCTCTCTCCTCTATCATTAGATTGGATGTATTTGCTCAGATGAAGGGTGGTGGAACTGATGGTGCATGAGGTGGTAATTCCCAAATTGTACCAGGGTCTACAGTAGTGGTTTTGTACAGTAGTGGTCACTTAGCTAAGGTGAAACTTCATTTCCCAGAGTTCCCTTCTCTGAATGGTTCTTGGTCAGAGTCTTCCACAAGAGGAATTAATCCTAAATTTGGGAGGCAGACATGCATCAGCAGCTGTTGTGCTGTGCAAGTCAGCGTGGGGGCTCCAGGCTACCTGGCTTCCCGGCAGCTCATGAATATATTATCTCTGTCTACAGGCTGGTTCAACTGGCTGTGAAAGGCTGCATTTGTGGCTCCTTAAGGTGCTTCTAGATGTCTTCCTTCAGCTTCTCTGAGGCTTGAGGAGGCCCCATGCAGCTCCTTGGGAAGGACACCAGCCTCCTGCATCACTGGGGTGGAAGTGAAGGGAGACAAATACAGGATTATTTTTGGAGACAGGGTCTCACTATATAGGTCAGGCTGACCTTGAACTCACTATGTAGGATAAGCTGGCCTCCAACTTGTGGCGATCCTCCTGCCTCAGCTTCCTAGGTGTGAGGATTATAGGTATGTCCCACTACACCTGGCTCCTTCCACTGGTTCTAGTTGGGCTTTTTCTCAGTCCTGTTTCATGTGCAGATTTCCTTCCTGTTTGCCACTCCCTCACTGACAGTAATAGATTTCCGCTTCATCACTATATTTCTGCAAACTTTCTCCTCATGCCCCTCAGTTGCATAATAAATCCTTTATATCATGTCATTCCTGGTGGTCCTGTGTCCTTGATCAAATTGGCACTGACACCTACACTCTGTATCAGGGATCAGAGTGTTGAATGTTCAGAGCTCACATAAAAGAGCATAAATGAATGTCACAGTTCTGATGTAAGAAAAATCACACAGCCTTCCCAGTGTATTTTTCTTTTTTCCACTTTTGGCAGTGAACTGAGATCAAGGAAATATACCTCTACAGTAAGAAATCAACAGCAGGGGCTTATTAATAAATGGCAGGGGACTCTTGGTTGGGTCCCAAGGAGACAATGGAGCAAGGTGGGGATTGCCAAACTGAAGAGGATGTACTTCAATCAATGGGACAGCCACAGCTCAGCACAGCTTAGGGTTACCCTGTTTCAGCAGAGGCCCCTAAATAGATGTTATGAATTTGAATGCGCTGACTCTAATTACATCCACCCATAAAGCCAAACCATGGGACAAACACATGTGTTTGAATTGTGCAAAGCTCTATTCTGAGTGATGCAAGCTCTAAGCCAAAATTCTGGGATGAGGACAAAAGTGTAAGAAGAAAAAATGCAACTTTTAGGAAGAATGACAGAGGGAAACAGAGAGGGCACTAGGGTGCACCCAGTGCTCTTGCGGGGTGGATGCTATAACTAGATAGATAACCCTACTGAAAAATAAAGAATTCTCTTGCTGTGTGTGTGTGCAAAAGAAAGACAGGAAATCACTTTATAAGAACTATCACTTTCATGGTAATTTGCATCATACACGGGGATTTCACATATGCTATTTCATTTATTCTCGTGTATTCTCTTATCTGCATTTGGATAGGAGTGGATCAAAGACAAATAACTCCTGGTTCCTACCCTCAAGGATTGCAACCCCTAGGGGAAATTGATCTGCTCCTTATCCAGGTATAAAAGGAGAATGGATGTGATTAAGTGGGGAGGGAGAAGAATTTTGACAGATAGAATTAGGGAATGGGAAGGGCCCTGGGTGATACAGAAAGTGTGTGAACAGAGGCACCAGGAAGGATTTGGAGAAGTCAGGAGTGAGAGTTGCTGGACTGAGCAAATGTGACAAATGCCCTACTGACACTGAAAATTCATCTGTGAACTGAAACTGGGGGCAGTTTTTGGCCTGCCCTGGTGATCAACATGCTCGTTAGTCCAGGGCCTGTGTTCAAGCAGCCTGGAATTGTAGGGAAGTCAAAGAACCTTGCAGATCTTGAACACGTAGAGATCCTGCACAGACTCTGGAGTTCAAGGTTCAGAGAGGATGTCCTGACTTGTCTGGCAGGGGAATGAGTGTTCCTAGCTTTGATGATGCCCTCCAAAAGATCAGACAGCAGATGAGAGAAGCCGGTACCAAGGGCTGACAGTTGCCAGAAAGGACAGCAGGGCAATTTTATAGGCTTGGAGTAAATAACTTAGTGGGCTCTGTGTACATAACCCAGATAATCTGAATCAAATTTGACTATGTCTCCCATCCACTGAAAACACTGTCACATGGTGTTCACGAGTTCAGGCTCCTCTTAGGCATACACAGTCAAGGCCCTATAACCTGACCTTGGCTTTCTTTTCTACCTGGGTATCTATCACTTCCCTACTTCCAACCCCAAGCCTCCCCAGGTGTGAGATGTTTATTTTCTGCATAAGAAATACCACCTGCAAGCTGTGTATGGTGGCATACACCTGTAATCCTAGCACTTGGGAGGTTGAGGCAGGAGGACCGTCGTGAGCTTGAGACCAGCCTGGACTACAAAGTAAGCCCAAGGCCAGCCTGAACTGCATAGCAAGACCCTGTCTTAAAAAGGCAAAAAAAAAAAAAAAAAAAAAGAAATACTGCTTGCAGTTGGGCTGCTGTTTCATACCTCTGTGCTTTCTATTGTTTTTTCCTTTGGAATGTCTATCCTTCTGTTACTCATCTTTCAAAACCATCTCAAAAGTGTTTGGGGGCTCCTGACTCTCCAGTAAATCTTTCTCTGCTAATCCTATAGTATATATGGTTGAAGTTTTAAAATTCTTGTAATATGATGTGGTTAATCAATTACACATCTGTTCTTCCATGTGCACTATTTTATGTGCTGACACGTGCATCCTTTAGCTCTGTACTGACTGCCTACCCGGTGTAACACACTGTATAATGAACGTACTCTGGATTCAGCAGTAAGTAGAATACAGAAAGTTCATGGATCGTCAGGGCTTCTACCAAAAAAATGTGTGTTGAACTGAAATGGATTTACAGAACAAGCTGAACTTTGGGGTCAATTTTAATGAAATGACAAAACATTCCCTTTGAAGAATCATCATTTCAATCTGCCTTAAATTTTCTGTTTTGTAATTGCATGCTCTCACTTTGCCGCTGAATTCCTGACTGATGCAGTCACAGAGTTTATGCCTGTTGCATTCTCTTATGCATGGTGGTTGGGTGGCTCTGGAAGCTTTGTGATTTCATAGGTCTTGGTTATATTTGAGCTGCCCTTCTGCAAAGGCTTAGATCTTCTTCAGAAGAGGAATCTATTTTCAGCCTGGTGTTTCACCTTCCAAATTCTCCTTTGCCTTACATATCTTTTTCAGAATTTAACACATCTCCTAGGGGGAATCTGCTTTAGGTTATTGTCAAATTTACAGACACTGAGCATGACTTCCAGGGCCACATTTTTCCTTAGGACCATCTTGAAACCTGTTCAGTCTACTCCTCGTGCTTCTTTCTGCCCCTTTATTCCATGGTTCATTCTGGAGAATGAGCGAGTTCTTTGTGATTCTGGCTCCTTGCACAACCCTGGAAAGTATCAGCTCTGCCCGACACTGGCCATTCCGAGGAGAGTGCGTGTTGCCTTTCACATTGATGTTAACATTCACACAATCTATCCTTTTCAATATTAGCTACTTAGCCACATTCTACTTGAACCATGAGTCATGAAAATAGTTGTGAAATACATTTACTTCCATGGATAGCATGAGAAAATAGAAATAAAATAAAATAGGAAAACGGGACTGCGTCATGAGGTGAAAGGGCGAGTTTTGTAAACCTTGCTCATAAACACACATTTGTGGGCTGGGTTATGATGGAAGCTCTATTTCTTTATATGAGTAATAGTAGAGAAGTTTGGAAACATGACTCTACATTTACATTTCCTTCTTTCTTCTTCTTTTTCCTTAACGTATACTGCATTATCTCTGATTTTATAACAGATATCGTTTTGATATGCTTTCCCATTATTTTCTTTGGCTGTAATTAGTCTGAAAATTGAGTAGGTTCCTACTTTTCTCTCTGTTGTGCAGTCAGTTGACTCCAAGCTTGAATCTTTAAGCTCTTATGGACCATACTTGACATTGTGTGTTTATTTTGACGAGAAGTTTAAATTATACTCCTTGTAACATTCTGGCTTTTTTTCCCATTCCTCTACACGTTACGTTTCCTTTAGACTCTCTCTTGAGCAGGACTAATTTCTATGGTTAAACTTGTTTGGTTAAACAAACTAGGTGAACATAAGTTAAAACAAAACCAAATCAAACCTACCCTTTACACAGTTCAATGTCTTTAACTAGTTAGCAATCAAAACATTTTATACCACCTCCAATATTATGCACGTTAGGTACTAATGGTTTAAAAGCTATTTATTTTAAAAGGATTCTTATGTACATACTTTTTACTCCAGACTAACTTGAATTAATTGCTTTTATGCTCTTTATAATCATTAATAGCTCTAGAAGGATAAACTGTTCTAAAGCAAACATTTTAATGGGGGAGCTCAGTTTCTTATCTCATTTTGATGTTATGGCAAATTGCCTTGGTGCTTTAAAAGGGAGCTAACAAAATACAAGGTCCCAGAAGAGCTGAACATAGTAGAAATTTCTGAATGAATCTCTTAGGATTTGTTTTTAATCTGAATATTTAATAATGTGGCATTGCAAAATTTGAATTATGCTACTCAAATTTAATGGTTAATCTGCTTTAAAAAATACACACGCTTAATTGTGACATACGAAAGTCCTTATTTAGGGTAGATTTCTAATTTGAGTGCTGTCAGCCCTGCTGTGTAAAGAGTCTCCTGGGTGCAGAGTTTTAAGAGTGTGTGTGTGCCTTTACATCTCGCCGTGAAACAATTTCTCTTTGCCGAGCCTGCCCCAGCTCTCCGTGAGCCAGGAGGAGACAATAGATCCATCCTAATGGAGTTGTGTACTTGCCATCTGTAGGAGCAGCTGCTAGCCCGCATCTGCACAATATGCTGGGACTGAGAGCTCTGCTAATCTGCATAATAAGGACGAGGCTCATCCCACTCCAGCTAATAATCACGAGCAATCGATGCACTTCATTCCCTCACTGCTGAGCCTATTGAGCTGCCTTCCTCCTTTGAGTGGACGGGGGTCAAGTGAGACGGGGTGGCCTGGAGCTGAGAACCACTGGCTGACAGTCTTAGGTTGCGTCTGTCCGGTGGGACCAAGGTTTGGGCTTTCTCTCGAGTCATACTGACACATAGTACAAAATCCTGGGAATTGGGATGAAAAGGCACTAGCACCTTATTAAGATTGCTAATCAGAAATGTTCTCAAAGCAATTAGAGTATTGAAAAATTTGCATTTAAAAATGCCTGCTTTGTGGGGAAAAGGGTACAAGCAAGTTTTTGGGTTAATTGTGGACCACTTTGAGTCATTTGGTTTTCATTGATTTTTTTTTATTGTTGTGTAATAGTCACACAGTGCTGAGGTCTGACTTTTAAACTGTATTCACATACAAACACCCCTATTGTGAAATAATATTGTGGCAGACCATGTAGATTGATAAATTAAATTCCTGTTTATGACATCAGGATGAAAATGGCTCTCTCTTGACAGTGGTAGTACTGGTAGTAGACAGGAAGGTGACTGTTGAAATGAGGAGTTTCTAGAATGGCCTAAAATCACTGTCCTTTTAAAGGTTATACCAGAATGACTTAATTTCTCCAGAAAAATCATGTACTTACAAATATAACTTGATCTCATAGAGTTGATTTTAAAGGTTACACATTTGAATTTAGGTGACCTAGATTGAGGCCAATATTTTGAATCGAAATGTAACTTGCCATTATTTATAATCTCTTATTATAAAAAGCATGCAGACCATTATTTAATTTCTTACAGGGAAATATTTGCATAATTTGCCAGCCGTCAATGAAGCACAGGGAAAAGAGCATTAATTTACAGAGATGGAAGCCTAGCGCTAAAGAAATAATTGTTTCCACTAGTAAACAAAGCAGCTCACTTAGCATTCATTTCAACCTTTTAATCAACACCATTTGGTTAAATAAGATAGCATCTTCCAGTGTGATTTAGAAGAAAATGTTATTAAGAGTAATTCCCTTTAGATAAAATCAATATTGCCACGTTAGTCTGAGGTTGCTGCAAATTGCAGTGAGGTTTTCTGGATAACTGGAACAGTGCTCTGGTTCCCACCCGTCCAGCTCACCACTCCTCACAGTTGTACTGAGGTTGAAAGAACAGCAACGCACCAGGGGGGCTGGAGGTGGCCTTCCTGTTTCCCAACTTTGAATCTCATGTACTTGTAGGATTATCTTCTTGCTGAAATAGCAATGGCACATTGCTCCAGAATGCTTTTGCACGTTTTGAGAGTCACTGAATGAGACACACAAAGAAGACAAGTGATAGCGTGAGTTGACTCCCAAAATAGGGGTCTCTTTATAAAAAAAGTTTAGTAGCAGTTAATGTGATAGTTAATTGTGAATGTCAAACTGATTGGATTGAGAAATTCCTAGGAAATTAGTAAAGCACACTTTTGGGTGTGTTTGTATTTCTAGAGATGACTGGATTACGAGGGCTGCCATTTCATTAGTGGATAATGAGGTCATAATTTGACGGCATTATTGGGAGGTGACAGAAACAAGAGGTGGACCCTAGATAGAAGGAGCAGATTATGGGGATATGACCTTGTGGATTATATTTACCCCCAGCCCCTTTCTCTGTGTTCTTGCTCACCTGACATCTCAGCTATCATGAAGTGAAAAGCTTTCTTCCTCCATGCCCTCTGCCATGATGTTTCTGTTCCACGTGGGCCTAACGCAATGGTGCTGGCCTACCATGAACTGAAACCTCTGAAATCTTGAGCCTAAATAAACCTTTCCTCCTTTAAGTTGTGTATGCCAGGTATTTTACTGAGCAACTGAAAGGTGGCTATATACACTAACTTTCCCAGCAATTAGAAACAAAGGCAATAGAAGAAAAAAATCACTCATCATAGACACAAGCTTGAGGACATATTAGGGAAGAGACTATGTTGCTATATTAAATCTCTAATTAGATTTCATTACTTTATTAGTGGTTATGCAATTCATACCATTATATGTTTTATTCATTTATTTATTTGCTTGTTTATTTCCTCATACTTGAGTGGAAAACCCAGGAGATTAGGAATTTTTCTTGCTATATTCCCAGCATCTGATAGCAATAAATACAATATTGAATAACAGGATAACAGTAAATATCCTGTTGAATATTGAATAACATCAATATTGAACAACATCTGATAACAATAAATACAATATTGAATAAGGGAATTTTGAAAATCCCCTGCCCCCCCCCCCTACAACTTTTTCAAGCTATTTTAAGAGGTGCTCAGGAGCATGATTCCTATAGTCAGGTTATGTTCGTGCCCAAATACAAAATGTCCCTAGTTGAACTTGAAAAATTATGAAGCATCAAAGACAGGCCATGGCTTGTGTTCTGATAAAGTAAACTTCTGATAAAGTATAGGACAGTTCAGGGTCACAAAAATAAGGCCTCAATGCAATAGACATATCTCTGTGCAGCAATGAAAAAAATCTCTACCTATTCTTGCAGGGTGGGACTTGGGTTGATGTGAGAAGTGACTTTCAATCAAGTGCAAGATGCAGTTTATCAGTTCAACTTTCTCTGTGCCTAAAACTCACATTTTTTTGAGCATGAGCCAGTTCTAAGAGACATGGACTTAGTTTGATAAGCTGTTTGGAGGTCAATTCTTATTTTTCCCTTCCTCTACCCATCCACACATCTATCTATCCAATATTATTTGGGGCCAATATTATTAAAGTTTTCTGGGTGATGTATTACTTAATGAATGAGTTCTGCATCTCTTTTTAAATATTAAAAATTTCCTGCAGGAAGTTGGAAAGTTATGAGACTCCATATAGTTTTATAAGGATTCAAGGCTCAGACTTGAACCAAGTTTGTAAGGAGATAGTAAGGATAATCTTTTAGTGACTATTCATAGTCACTTAAACATTTCTCAGGAAAGATTTTTTATTATTTTCATTGAAGGCTCTGTGATTTTCCTGGAATGCAAACAGTTTGGTTGTTTTTATGAGTAGAATTTTCTTTTTAGTTACATTTTATAATTGGTTGCTGATACTATACATGGAAATGGTTGAAACAGAAGCTTTTCAGTCTCCCTCGTTGAACCTAACATTCTAATAACGGGTTTTGGTTTTTGTTTCTGAGTATGTAATTATAATGCCTAGCTCTCCTTCCCTTTTGGTAATTTTTATTTCATATATTTTGAAGCCCTGTTATTAGATAGGTATACATTTAGGATTATTGTATGAACTTGTGTCTTAGTTACTTTTCTCTTGTTGCTGAGACAAAATACCCAACACTCAAAGTTAAAGGAGGAAAGCTTTATTTAGCTCATAGTTTGTGGAGGTTTCAGTCCTTAATCAGCTGGTTCCGAGACAGGGTGGCATATCACAGGGGCAACACTTCAAGGTGGCAGAAGCCAGCAAAAGCCACAAGAGCACACATAGAAAAAAGGGGGCCCAATCCTCTTTTCTTCCCTTATACTGTGAACAGGCTACCCACCCTGGGGCGAATGTAGCACTCACATCATCTCCCTGCCTTCCTCTTGCACAGGCTCAGGATGTTTACACAGTGAGCACCCTGGCCCCCTGCTGAGCCACTTAGTTAAACTTCTAAAATTCTCAAATTGACACAATGAATCAACCATTACAATATCCTGGAGCATAAACAGTGCTTTAGGGCATGTCCTCTATATCCCAGGGTGTAGAACTGCTCACTTAACTTAGTTAAGCTTCTAAACTTCTCAAGTTGACACAGTATACCAACCACCACAACTTTGCATACTGATTCTTTAATCATTTTGAAAATCCCTTTTTATCTTTGTTAATATGCCTTATTTTAAAGTCTGCTTTATCTGCTATTATATAGCAACTTCTCTGTTTAATTAGCATTTTCTTGGTATGGTTTTTATGCTTCTATTCTTATATTTTAGTCCATCTGTGTCATTACACTCCAAATTGTTTTTCTTACTATGAATTTGGGTCTTGCTTTTTATTCAACCTCAGTGTTTTAGTTGGAGTATTTGTATATCATTTATATTTTATGTAATTATTTATATGATTACGGTCAAAGCTATCATTTTCTGTCTTACCTAACCTTTTCTTCTTTCTCTTTCTTGCTTTCTTTGAGATTATTCTTTGTTATTTCATTTTATCTCCACAGTATACTTTATCTTTCTAATATATATTAGTTATATCCTTTCATCTTATTTTTGTTGTGGTTGTTCTAGGGTTTCTAATATACATCTGCAACTTATTGCAGTCTATCTTCACAAAATATTAGACTACTTCATAAGTAGTGCAAGGCTCCTACAACAGTATACTCCCTGTATTTCCCCTTTTCAGTATGTGCTATTGCTGTGAAACACTTTAATGCTACATTGTAAGCCCCACAACATATTGTAAGTCCCACAGTACTTTGTAATTTTTGTTTCGAACAGCAAGCTATATCTTTTAAAAGGACTAAAAATGAGAAAAATGTCTTATTTATTTATTCACATATTTGCCATCCTAATGCTCTTCAATTCTTTGTAAATCCAAATTTTTGTTTGATATCACTACTTTTTTTTTGCCTGAAGAATATTCCTTGTTAGAGAAAGTTCTTTGGACCATATGGGCCTGTTACAAATAAATTCTAAGTGTGTTGGTCTGAAAAAGTCTATATTTCACCTTAATTTTGAAGATATCTTCGCTGGTCACAGACTTCCAGGTTGACAGTTCTTTTTTTCCCTGTACCATAAAGATGTTGTTCTATTCTATTCTGGCCTACACAGTTTCTGTCAAGAAGTTCTGTAAATTGATTACAAGAAAACTTGGTGCAGCACTGAGCCATATAAATGTTGATGATTGTGGTCATGCAGTGTTTTAATCTCTTCTCATTTAAAGATGAGTAGAGAGGAAAAAGAAAGTACAATGGGGGAAACAGTACAAAGTGAAGGGAAATTTATTGCTACTAGCTTTAACATTAACTCACTATGAGATAGAAACTCCTATTTCCTTTGTACACAAGAGAAACTGAAATCACAGAAAGGGTAAATGACTTTGTCTAGGTCACAGGACTACTGGGTGTTGGAGTCAATGTTGTAAACGAAGCATCCTAAACCTTGCCTCATCATCCATCTTGGAGGTATTGGTCATGTCTGCCTTGTAGGTCCGCTATCATGGATCTGAGACCCAAGATACACACTGGAGAGCAATTTCCAGATACCAACTAATCTAGTGCAGCTCTCCTAAAATAGGATGGGTGTCCTTCTTCCTCTCTGCAGGATTCTCTGAAGCACTGAAAAGAGTGAGTACAGAACACCAGAAAACACCAAGCGAACATCTACTAGGTCCTTCTTCCCTCTACCCTATATTTATAGCTTGCTATTTCCAATCCTATGCATCAGTCCTGGTGGCTTCTTCACTGCTAGACAGGTGGTTTTGAGCATGGTGGTATCTTCCTGGAAATGAGAAGTGGAAAACGTTACTCTGATGAGTAGTTCTCCAACACAGCAAAGAAATTGCTGTTCAGTTTTCCTATTTGCAAAGACATGACCAAGAGACTGAAGGATTGGATAAAAGATCTTTCCACCTATTGTGAGGTGTGTTTAACATAGAAGGTTCTTGAATTTCATTTTCAACCCAATTCCCTTGTTCATATGGAAAAATCCTTTCTGACAACCTTTCTGAGGTTGTTTGTCCTTGTTCTTGGAATAATAAAGTAAGTTTTGTGATTTTTCTTTTTTTGCCATATGTCTTAAAATGAGTCTGGAAGAGGTTATGTTAGGGGCTACTAGCCACATGCTTTTAAAAACAGAAATCCTCTCATTTTACACAGAAAATTATCATAAGCTAGATCAGGCCATAAAGTTTATCTTTATAAAACCAGATATGTTCCTTTTTGTCTATTTTTAAATGATCATACAGTAAAATTGGCTGCCCTGTCCTTACTGTGCAGTTCTATGAATTTTAATACATGAATGGACTAGTGTTACCACTACCACAATTAGTCACAGTCAAGTTCCATCATACTAAAAAATTTCCTTAGGCTACAGTCACACTCTTGTCTCACCCCAGCCTCTAGCAATCACTGAGCTCTTCATCACCATAGCTATAGCTTTTCATTATTGTATTGATCAGCTTCCTACTGCTGGGACAGAATACCTGATACCCACAATTTAAAGGAAGAGAGGTTTATTTGACTCATGGTTCAGAGATCTCAGTCCATGGTTAGCTGGTTCCAAAGCAGAAACATTATGGCAGAAAGGAGTGGTGGAGCAAAGCTTCTTAGTTCATGACATCTGAGGAGCAGGGTACAGGGGAAGAGTGCCAGGAAGGAAGGGGCCAGGAACTAGATACAATCCCCAAAATCATGGTGCTATGACCCATTCAGGCATACCTAAAAGTGTGCTTTACTACTCTCAAAAAGTGTCTCTCAGGTTAATCAAATTGACATGATTAACTACTGCAATACTGTATAAGTGAACTCATATAATATGTAATCTTTTGATCCAGGATTCATTCACACAGCACAATGCCTTTAAGAATTATCCAAGTTATTGATATATCCATAAGATTTTTCTTTTGTTATTGCTGAGGAATATTCCATTATCTGGATATACCACAGTCTATTTCTGTTTAAGGATATTTTGGTTGTTTCTAGTTTTGAGCAATGACAAATACTGCTACTCTGAACATTTCTAGACAGGCTTTTGTATGAATATAGTTTTTTTTCCTAGGGTACTCAGGAGGGGGCCATTTGGACCAAATGGTAAGTGTATATGTAAGTTTAGGTATGATTTCAGAATAGCACTATCATTCTGCATTTCTACCAGCAACAAGTGAGTGCATCAGTTGCCCTGTGTCTTTGCTACAACTTGGAATTGTCAACATTTTTAATTTTAGTTATTTTAATAGATGTGTAGTTGTATCTCGTCATGGGTTTAATTTGCATTTCCTGATAGTTCATGATGACTGTTTCATGTACTTACAATGTCTTCGGTGAAGTGTCCCTTCAAGTCCTTTGCACAATTTTTACTTGTTTTTATCATATTGTTAAGTTTTGAGAGTCATTTACATATTCTCAATACAAGTCCTTTGTTGGTTAAGTAATTTGCAAATATTTTCTTCTGTTTGTCACTTATCTTTTCATTCTTTTTTTTTTTTTTTTTTTTTTTTTTTGGTTTTTCTCCGGTACCGGGAACCGAACTCACGACCTCGCGCTTGCCAGGCAGGCGCTTTGCCGCTGAGCTAAATCCCCAGCCCCTTTATCTTTTCATTCTAACAGTAATTTTTCAGTGAGAAAAAATTCTTCATCTGAATTAGGTTCAATTTATCCATTTTTTTCTCTTATGGGTCATGTTTTTTAGACATGTCTAAGAATTCTTCAAATAACCCAAATCCCAAAGATCTTCTACTATGTATTCTTCTAATAAGTTGTATAATTTTATATTTCACCTTTAGACAATAATACATTTGGAGTTAATACTTATACAAGGTGTAAAGTTTAGTTTAAGATTTACTTGTTTGCATATGTGTAGATGAGCAGCTGTTCTATTTGTCGAACAGCTATCTTTATTGATCAGCTAATAAATATATTTATATTTTAAGAGCAGTGATTGCACTTAAAACCAGCACTTTTGACCTTTCAGAGACCATCACTTATCTGACAGCTAATGAGCTATTCTGTCACTGAGTACCTCAGCAAACATATACTGAGGGCTTGATTGTGCGTGGCATCAGGCAAAGGGCCAGGGTTTCACAAGTGCCTGGAACGGAGTTGTTTTTTTCCTGTGGGATTTCACGGTCTATGTAGGGAAATGAAGTGAGACAAATGTAGCACATCCATTTGTGTACAGAAGACTCTTTCTCTTTATTTATGTTATGACTTTTAGAGATTCCTTAGTGTCTAATCATTACTTGAATGAGTGCCTAACTTTCAGTTTTGCTTCTTTGCTTCCAGTTGTTGATCTAATCTCTAAACCCATAAATGCTTGGAGGAGCACGTGCTGTGAGGGAGGCTGACGGCTCGTTCTTTTGCTAAGGGGAATAAATACGTTTGCTATCTATATGAACAGTGCCAGGATTTTTGTACAGTGGATTTTCTTAAAAAGAGGTGTCCTAGGGGCAAAATCACCCTTTTCTACATATGCAGAGGCCAGACAGGTAGACAGTGCCAACAGGGCTGAATCTATGGGCCACGCACTTGTTATTTTTGGTAAATTTGTGATCAGAATAATACTTAGAAAGTGGATGTGTCATTTAACAGTTAGAGTCAATAAACAGGTTGCCTTTTGAGATAATAGCTATAGCTGAAGGGAATCTAGATTTAGGTAATGAAGCATTTTAATCAACTCTCCTGTCTTAACCAAAAAACACCCCTCATTTTTATTGATGTTCCAGAGCTTTAGGTTGATAATAAGGTAGGGTAGAGGCAGTTGGATTCTAATTTTGGTGGCATTTATGCTAGTTAGCTTGGAGTGCCATGCCAGACATTGGCACTTTATATATATCCTATATATTTTAGGATATATCCTTTATATATATCCTATATATTTATAGTATCCATTGGTACTTTATATATATCCTATATATTTTATCTGTTAATAGAAAACCAGAACAACTTGGCTTATAGCACATAACACTAAAGAAAAATAAATATAAAACTAGTGATAATAGTAGCTAATATTTATTGAGTGCTTACTCTGTGTCTGGCCTTTTTCTAATCTCTTTATACAAATAAGCACATTCAATTCTTTCAACAACCAGATGAAATAGAGATTATTATCATTCCCATCTTACAAATGAGAAAACTGAAGTTCAGAGATGTGAAAGATATAATCTAAGAGAGTATCCAACAACCCCTGTCTCCTGGAAGTTATGCTCTGTGTGATCCCCACCCCACTGCCCAGAATGTGGGTGGCTTGGTGACAGGCTCATCATGGACAGGATATGGCAGAGGTGATGGGATGTCACTTCTTGGGTAGGCTACGTGAGATTGTAGTTTCTGTCATACTAGCAGATCTCCCCCTACTCCTTTGTCAGCTTTGATACAGTAAATTGCCAGGTTGGGAAAATCCAGGTGTCACAGAATACAGCTATTTTTTCCACACAGAAGGTCATCTTAGAGACTTAAGCCATGATGATCCATAAAGAGAAACTCAGTGGGATCCCTGTAACCTCTGGCCTGTAGGTTCTAAGTTGTCAGTGTCCACTTAAAAGCCATGAACCTGAACCTAACAGCTCTTGAAAGATGAAAATTGTGCCAATAACCATGAAAGTGAACTTGGGTATGGTTAGTTCCCCAATTGAGCGCTCAGATGAGACCTGAGCTCTGCCTGGTCCCTAGATGGAGCCATCTGAGAGGCCCTGAAATACAGGGCCAGCTTCACTGGACTGGATTTCTCCTCCACAGAAATGGTGAGACTCTAAGAAAGGGTTGTTTTATGCTGCTAAATTTGTGCTCATTTATTACACAGCAATAGATATATACCACAAGAGAAAGAATTTTGCCGAGAGTCCAATGTCACTCTAACTATAGACTATAGTCTCTCCTTATGGTCTTCTCATGTATAGAGATTCCCAGAGGGTTTACCACATAATATGGGATTTCCTATTTAGAACATTAAAAGTTTTCCTTAACAGTGTTTTGAAATAGAAATCAGTTTTAAAACTTAGGGGTTTGAAGGAAAAAGAACACAGGAAGTCTTATCTGAAGTATGAAGTCAAATATTGATGTTTACTCTTCCTTACTGTGTTATTTTTCTTTTCAGGGGGTCATTGATTCTGTGGGGTTAGCATCAGTCTGTTTTCATTATATAGCAATTCTGAAGGAAGCAAGCCAGACAGAGAGGAGTTAATGTTGGAAGCCCCAGCTGGGGACCATCCTTAACTTTTAGCTACCTGCCTGTTTGAGAGAAAGATGAATGTGGTAGGCGAGTTCTTTTGCAGAGAGGTTCCTGTGATGAAGTGATTTGACTTGCCTTCTAGTAAAGCAATATGACGTTCAAAAGAACAAAAAAAATTCCAAAGGGATTTATTTCTAAAAGAATTTAGAAACTTCATTTTTATTTTTTTTATTTGTGGGGGCAAAATCAAACAAACACAAAAGTCAACAATTTGCTAACACCCTCCCTGAGACCTGTGTTCCTTCCTTCTCCATTGCTGGTTGTGCTGTGTGCTTAGACGACTGGAGGACCATGGAGACACCCCCCACTGCAATTGCCACCCGAATTGTTGGCGGTTTGTACAACATGTATCTAATCTTATTGTTTCTTGTGGAAAAAATCCAACTCTCTCAAGAGCTCTTCATCTTTGGAGAGCCCCTTACTCTAGTGAAGGAAATACTTGGATATTCCTCCACTCAGAAGGACAGGTTAGAGGTGCTTTGACTTTTGCCACCTGCAAAGAGAATCTCAGCAGGATTTTGGCAGTCCCACACCCCACAGAATTCTAGTTGCTTTAGAATGGCAGAGGGCTCCCCAGTCTGCTCACTTTCTTGTGTTAATCTGGCTGGATTTGTGTCCTCAGTAGAAAGCCTTACACAACCTACAGGCGCCTGATCACAGTGCATAAAGCAGTGTGCATTGATTGGTATTCCTGAGGTGACTGGGCTGTTTGGAAGGCAACTGTTGCTCGGAAGTGTGGTTCATTTTTCTAGTTCCACACTCCCAAGGTAGCCACACCCGCCTGCTTTGACTGTCAGTATGTAAGATATATATTCAGCACACGTTGCTTTTGATTATGAAAATCCTGACTTAAACATCTATAGGTCATTACTCCTGTGTACTGCAAAGTATATTTATAGTATTTGCTTAGTGAAAAAACTCAAACCTCATCTATAAAGAGAAGGTTTCACCATTCCTCTCTGAGTTTGTGAGGTAATAAAGCCTTATCTGAGGTTTAAACTTCTGAGAGCTCTTACACTTGTAGCTTTGGACGTGTCCCTTCCAGAGCAGATAATGTCCTTTTGGCCTCTTCGGATACTTTGGTTTCTAAGTTTAAAATTTTAAGATGCTCTAGTTCCATTTACTCTTGGCATAACTTGAAGAAAGACAAGTTAAAAGGCTTTTGGGAAGCTTTTATAAGTCATTTCAGATGACGGTATATTCAGACAAATACTGGGATGAGTTGAGTGTAAATGAACCAGAAACACGTGGATAGCATTTTTCTTAGCCAGCAACACTGCTTTTAATGTGGGACCAGAATGCAGTGAGCCAGAGGTAATTTCGTTTTGTTTCCACTCACATGGCTGCATTGTTGAACTCCAGTCCTAACTTGTTACTGTCCCCTTTGCTTCTCAGAATGGCATGCTCTGCCCCAACCTCCCCCTCCGCCTATTTACCACATTGGTTGAGGAATAAAACACTATGAATACTCAAGATTTCCTCTATGATATGGAGGTCCAGTGTGTGAGCTCCGGCATGCAAATCCCTCCCGCCCTCCTGACTGTGTGATGTGGGGCGGGAGGGATGACCTTGGGTAAGCACTGAAAAGTGAGACTTTTTCAACCCTCTGTTTTTCATTTTGTAAAGTAGTCACAATAATAATAAGAAGGAGCCATTTTCCAGAGTTTCTCTGAGAATTAATAGAGTTTGAATGTGCAAAAGCACTTGGCCCAATTTTGGACAGAAAGCAAGAATCCAGTAAACGTTAGGTGTCGTTACTGCTGACTTCATTATCACCACAGTTCCTACACGAATAGTGGGCAGCAATGTGATTCCTGTAGCTGATTAGATGGATTGTGCTGGGATCATGAAAACATTCTAACACCTGACCTGGACGTAGGTTGAGGGTGCCTGCCAACCAGATCAACATGCAGTGTGGTACCACTGGCAGGCAGCCCCTGGCTGGACGGCCTTCAGACTGAATTCAAAGACTGGCACCACCCGCTCACCCACCTCAGCCCCGCTTTGGAACACGGTGGAATAATCTCGGTGCTAGAGACCCAAGGTAGAGCTGATGACAACGGGCTTCAGTGCCGCTCCCAGTGGAAGCCCATGACAGGGCATCAGCTTGCATCAGCGCTCTGCCTCAGCCCCTTTCTCCCCAGTGTGCACAGATGGGCAGTTCTTTTGTTCGCCAGTGATGACTCACATCCTCCATTTAAATGGGCTTTGTTGTGAGCGGCCATTAGGGCTGTAAACTCATACAGCGGTCTCATACTGGGTGCTTTATGGATTTGTTATGCCTCACGATATAGAGTTCCCACCGCAGGGGATTTGACAAAGCCAGAAAAAGGACAATTTGGTGACTCGGGAAAAGCTTCAAGCCAGTACAGCAGCACTCATGCTCCTTGCTGGCACCACCCCTAGCCTGTCCCCTGGCTCCAGCTTTCCTCTTTGGAACTGGCTTCCCACTTCCCATGTAGATGCAAGTGCTAACTGCCCAGTGCCCACACCACCCCTGCTCTGTCAGCTACCCGATGGCATATGGGCAAAGTGTTCAGAAGATGCTTTTAGATTCAGAAGTTTTGTAAAAAGCCTTCTGTCTCTGCCTACTTATTTTTAATCTCTGCGCACGCGCGCGTGTGTGTGTTTGTGTGTGTGTGTGCGAGCACGCCTTCAAGTGTCTTTGTGTGTGTTGATGTTGCATCTGAAAACACCAAGGTTGCTCTTGGAGCTGGCAATATGAAGACTGGGTGTTCACCTGCAGTCATTGTCTGTAAACATGTTTTTATCTTTTTTTAGGAAAGTGGAATTGTTGTCATGCTCTTGTAATACTAATCAAACATGTTTACTCACTGCATTGGAGAATAATCACACTGCTTTGAACACAGGCTGTTTAGGAAAGTATGTGTCCATAGTCTGCTAATTTTATTTTATTTTATTTTTTTTCTGGTACTGGGAATCGAACTCACGACTTTGTGCTTGCCAGGCAGGTGCTGTGGTGCTGAGCTAAATCCCCAGCACCTAGTTTGCTAATTTTAGTTTGCATGCTCAAAGGAGTCCAAGCAGATCTCTCCTTTAGATACCAATTCTGAGTCCAGTTCATCTTCCTTTTCTTTATCAGAGAATGAATGTGGAGTCCCCAAGACAGGGCTGTGGAGACAAGTCCTTCTTGTCTCTATCCTCCAGCTGCATGGAGTCTGATGAAGGGACCCAAACTAGTCAAGCATATCTCTTTTTGTCTCCTCAGATTGTTCCATATCATTCATTCATAAATTAATTAATCTTTTTCACCAAAAGATGTTCATGAATTTTGTGGCAAGCATGGTAAAAGACACAGTGTCTCAGATGGAGGAAGACTGAGCCTCTGGCTTGTGGACAAAGTGCGTTGTGAATGAGGCACAGCGTAAGCAGCTCGGTCCATGCCGCTGGCCTCGACAGGCGGGGTGAGTGACAGTCCTGAGGCAGCAGAGCCGCTAACCCTGATGAAGCAGCAGAGAAGGCCATTGTGAGCTGAGATTTGAAGGATGAGCTGCAGTTCTTGAGCACGTGTGCCAATTCAGGGAGGTGTGTTCCCTGCTCCTTGCTCCTTGCTGAGGAAATGCCCATCCTCTAGAGGAGTGGAGTCAAGGGCTTCTAGAAGCAGCTAGCAGCATGCTGAGATGTTCCCCCGGGAGACAGAAACTCCCACCAGTTTGGAATAAAGGAGAGACAGAGTTGGACTTTAAAAGGTAAATCTGGTGGCAGAGTGAGGAGGAGGACTCAGTAAGCTGGGAGACAGGGAGGCCAACCCCAGAGGAACTGTAATGAGGCTGAGCCAAGGCAGGGCTGACCAGACATAGAAGAAAAGCGCTGCAAGGAGGAAGTGGAGTATTTACATCATAGAAGATAAGATTGAAGCAGCGTCTCCTTCTCAGGTTTGGAGCAAATAGGAAAGTTGGTTAATGAGCATAATATGTTATGTAAGAGCTGATGGGTTGGGAAAGACTCAAATTAAAATCATTTTACTTTTTTATTTTACAAAGTAAAACCCCAGGAATGATTACTTTTTATCTGACAGTGACAGCTGATCTGTGGGGATTCTGGGACTTGAGGGAGCAGTGGGGCACCAAGCGTAGCTTGTCTAAAGAAGGTTTGTAGTTCCATGTGGCAGAGGTAAGGGCCCGAATCAAATGGTGTGATTTAAGCTGTCTGTTGACCTGTGCTGAATGTGTCAGCTCCCTGCATTGTTCCATCGAAGTCTGCTGCACATACCCGCCCAGGTGAGAGATATCTTGGGGAACGAGCTAGTGGGAGATGTGAGCACTTAGGAGAGAAAGAGGAAGTGCTGTGCAGGCTCTGGACGTGCCTCTGTCTCTGAGCTGAAAGGGAGATATCATGTTCAGGGAAGGTAAATTTCTGGAAATTCAGGAGTGACCAGCAGAAAGGAAGCAGAGGCCTCAGACAGGGGTGAGTGCTAATTTATGAGCCAGACAGTAGTGGAGAAGCAAGCCGTAGAGTGGACCAACTCACAATTGATAGGAGAGTAACCACCTTCCCTTAAATACACCAGAGGAAAGTGACTTTGGGAAAAGCTAGAGCTCTCTACTACACAGCCATGTTCCTCAGGAGGCAGCCATTTGGGATTTAAGAAATTTCCAGGAGGGGTGGGGAGCGCCAGCCTTCTGGCTGGCTAGCTTCCTGCCTGCTGGCTCCCGGAGGGTGGGCCCCCTGTGCACGGGAAGCCTCGGTCGGGGAGCTCCGGTCTTTTGGGGTCTTCGGACCGGCGACTCATTCCCGACCTCGTCGTTCCCCGGACGGAGGACTTCCGGTGCACAGGGAGCCTCGGGCGGGGAGCGCCAGCCTTCTGGCTGGCTAGCTTCCTGCCTGCTGGCTCCCTGAGGGTGGGCCCCTAGCGCACGGGGAGCCTCGGGCGGGGAGCGCCGGTCTTTGG
>NW_004955403.1:20814642-20816446 GCF_000276665.1 Chinchilla lanigera
TCCCCCCTATTATTATGTTATCCTTCTTTTATTCTTTAAAATTAAAAAAAAAAAAAGAAATTTACAGGAGGTGGAGTACTGAATTGGAGATGGGGTGAACAGAAGCGATGGGGACCAGTGATAGCAAAAAGAAGCCAGTTATGCCACCCAACATGCTAGGGAATTCAGGGAGGGTGGGGATAAGAATCCTTCTTTATGGAAAGGGAATAGGGGAGTGGGAATGGGATTTGAAATATGAAGAAAGTATCCAAATGTTGAGGTCCACTTGGATCTAGGAATATATGGAGAAGCAGGACAGATGTCCATGATCAGTCTGAAGATTCTGAATACAGAGGAGGCCAGGTCACCTGAAGAGTTCCAAGAGAGGGTCCAAGAGGCAATGGTATAGACCTAGAGAGCATAGAGCTCAAGAGTCCTTCTAGATAGGAAGCCTCAGTGTTGCCTTACTTGAAAACTATGCTCTGTTCCTTCTGACATAGCTTCTTTCCTCTCTGACTTCTAGCAGTGCTCCCAATGAAGAAAAGAGATAGAATTTACTCCTTTACCCAGGGTACTCTACATTATTTCATAGTCCCTACTGTCTTCTATGGTTCATGAACTTTTCATTAAGGTCCTCTTGTGCTGTAAAAGCACTGAAAGTTCAACAATGTGCTTCAAATGTCAACTCTACCTAAAAATGGTGTTTCAAAATAAAAATTATTTTTCTGCTGCTGTTTGAAGAATTCTAGCCATTTACTTTTGATGCAAATACTGGAGTCACTTCCAGTCCCATCTTGTCCCATCCCATCCATCCTATTCCCATCCCATCCCATCCCATCCCATCCCATCCCATCCCATCCCATTCATCTTATCCTATCCTCCTATCCTATTTTATCCTACTCATTCTATTCATTTCATATGAATGAATATCCTGCCCTGCCCTGCCCTGCCCTGCCCTGCCCTGCCCTGCCCTGCCCTATCCTATCCTATCCTATCCTATCCTATCCTATCCTATCCTATCCTATCCTATCCTATCCTATCCCAAGTATCCTTTCAATCATACCTAATCCAACCTATATCTTTCTATATTCTACTCTATTCTATTTCTATACACAAAACCCAAATGAGCTAGCTGTGTTCCATAAGTGAACTTGTAAATCAATTATTTAAAACATACAATTTCCCCATAGAATTAATGTTATAAAAACATGGCTCAACTCCTATGATTTTGATATAAGTTCCAGTATATGGCCAGAAGTAAAAAGCAAATTCAAGGCATGGAAATAGTCTCCACCTCTTATATTCTACCCCAAGCTCTAAAATACTGGCTGTATTCCTGAACCAGCCATTTGGGTGATCTGGTTAAATAAATTAGTTGACTGGAACTTGAAGAGCAAGTCAGTGAATTAACGACTGTTATCAATCTGCTACAAGCTACAAAATCTACTCTTGATTATTTATATCCCTCTCTAGAAAAAGAGACCTGACCAAGAAGAATATTCTAATTTGAATACATCTAAGATACAAATCAATTAACAGGCTTAATACTGACTAAAGCTGGAGGAGACAGAACAATGCCATTGCAGAAGTGTAGGGGCACTAATCAACTGGATTGGAGGAGCTCACAAAACTGCAGCAAGAGAAGCGGTGGGTGTGTGTGGAACCTTAAAGTCTGAGCCATCATTAGATCAGGGGTGGAGGGCTTGTCAAAAGGATCAAAACATTTCAAGTTAATGGGAGAAGCGCTAGTTGATTTTTTTTTTAATTTTAGAAATAAAAGGAGGAAAATATTAACAGACCGACAACATTTTACAAAATAGCATAG
>NW_004955403.1:20817881-20861375 GCF_000276665.1 Chinchilla lanigera
TAGCCAGTACCAGGTTGATTTTATGACCGTAGATTTATAGTATAATTTCAGGTCAGGGATTGAGCACTAGTTAATTAGCCAACTGTTTGTTGCAAGGTCAGTGCAGATGGTAAGGAAATCACAATGAACAAGACAGGCACAGACTTCACCCTCCAGAGAACTTATAGTCTAACACAAGAGGTGGGTAAATTCTCGGTTGGGCAAAGATGGTGCTACAGAATCTCCTGGAAGGAAACCAGTACTACACAGGCAGGAAGTTAGGGTGTTTGGGAAGGTGTTATGGATTGTTTCTAGATGTTCCCCTAAAGCCTCACATGCTTATAGGTAGGGCTTTTTGGAGGTGGCTGGATCTGGGCTGCATGGGTATGGAGTAAAGGTGTGTGATAACTGAATTAACATACTAATTGTTTAGCATTGTTCTGGATGTGGATTAATGGGAAAGCCCACCCAGAGTGTGGGTGGCACTAACCAATAGGCTTATATCATGGACTGGATAAAAGAGAAAGGAAAGCTGCTGCTGCTTGTTGCTTATTGCCTTCTGCCTGCTCTGCCATGAACTGTTTCTCCTCTATTTTGCCCCTTTCCCATGCCACTCTGACTTGGAGCCAGCTGACTATGAACTGAAACCTCTACAAACTGTGAGCTAAAATAAATCTTTTCTCCTTTAACTTTGGGTGTTGGTTATTTTGTTCCAGGAATGAGAAAGTAAAGCAGAAGGGCTTCCTGAAAGACTATGAGTTAGCCACATGAAGAAGGGTGAGCAGGAGATGCAAGCAGAGAAAATAGGACAGCCAAAGCACAGTTGTTAAAGAGAACTCACGAAGAGTTTCACTGTATTCAGAAAGCAGAATTCAGAGAAGTGTAGAAAGATGAATGTCTCATCTGTAGCAATCTCCAGGGTTTAATTTTTAAAGTGAACTAAAATTTAAAGTTTTCATGTAGAAAAATTCACTAAATTTTAGCACAAATGAAAATTGCTTAACCAAAAAAGAATAGAGAACACACTAATTTCTGTATCTGCATCTGAGGATTCTGGAAGATATTTTAAGAAATTATGTCTGCACTGAATATTCCCTGGTGAATACAGTATCATTATAACTTACATAGCACTTACATTGTATTAGGTGTTATTATCACAGGGAGTAACTCCCAACCTGTTAGGTATGTGGAGTTCATGTCTCAGGACTCCAAAGAATGGAGCTGAGGACATAGGATGTGAAGAGCAGGGAAAGTTTTATTAAGAGAAACCCCCAAGAGGCAGGAGAGGTCCTGACAATGGAGCCTATGGAGGCTCTTTATTTAGGGTTTTTTTTTACAGCAAAATCACATTACAGGTTACCTTGGGTTAAACGACAATTAACCTGTAGGATTAAGTACAGTCACTTAGCTAATATTCATTCAATAGAAAAACAGGTAGGAGCAAGGGTACATATAGCATGGAGAAGAACAAAGGCATTTCTAAAAGGGATAGGAGTAAGGGTCAGAGTGTTTCAGTCATCTCTCTGTCTACATGTTCATTATGTTGTTTCTATGTGTTTATTATATTGTTTAGGCTTGTGGGACCAAATGGCACTAGTTACAGTACAGCTCTGAGCTGTTGTTCATCTCTGGGGAGGCTTGCAGGCCTAGCCATTGTGTCTCCATCTTGGGGCCAGTTTCTATCCACTCAGCCCTTAACCTCAGACCTGGTTGCTTCACTTTTGTTCTGATTCTATCTTGGGCCTGGTCCTTTTCTAATGGCCTATCAGTCTCTACCTAATTTAGCTATCTGTCACATTATGAGTAATTGAGAGATGATTTAAAGTATTTGGGAGGATGTGCATAGGTTATACACAAATAGTGAACCAAACAGGATTACTTAGGTTTTCTTTATCTCCATCTTATGCATCCAATCAACTTCCTCTCCCCTTTGCCTGCTTTGCCATGGTTTACAGACTTGAGTACCAGTGTGTGTCAGACTTAGAAGTGAACTGAGCCCTCAGGAGACTGATTCACCATAATCTGGCTCTTAAGTACAACAGGTAGGAATTCAGCTTTATCAGCTTTCAGGTTTAAAAGTGATAAAACAACCCATGACGGTGAAATCACAATGTATACTGCCAAAAGTAAAAGAGATTGTTAAAATGAATTTATAAAATTGCATGCCAATAAATTATAGAATTCAGAAGAAGTGGGTAGATTTCTAGATATATGTGAATTACCAAAATTGAACCAAGAATATTTGAAAACTCTTAATAATTCAATAGCAGTAATGAAGTTGAAGCAGTAATAAAAAATTACCCAGAAAAGCTCAGGTTCAGATGGATTCACTGCTGAATTCTACAAAAACATCAGGGGAGGTCAAACATCAATACTCTCCCAAATTCTTGAATGAAGTTGAAAAGGAAAGAGTACTCCCAAAGGTATTCCTAGAAACTACCATTACCCTGATTTCAAAACCAGCCAAGGATCCAACCAAAACTATAGACCAATCTCTTTAATGAATATAGATGCAAAAATCCTCAACAAGACACTGTGAACAGAATGCAGTGAAGCATCAAAAAGACCATATATATCATGACCAAGTGGCCTTCATCCCAGGGATACAAGGATGGTTCAACATATGCAAATCAAAAATAATACGTCATGTAAATATAAGCAAGGACAAAAATTGCTTGATTATTTCAATAGATGTAGAAAAAGCCTCTGACAAAATCCAAGATCCTGTCATGATGGAAACAGTGAAGAAAATAGGTATAGAAGGACTTTCTTTTAATCTGATAAAAGCCATTTATGACAAACCTACTGCCAATATCATACTAAATGGGGAAAGAACTGGAAGCTTTCCATCTTGGTTACTTTTCTCATTACTGAGACAAAATACCTAAAATGCAAAGTAAAAGGAGGAAAGGTTTATTTTGGCTCATAGTTTGTAGAAATTTCAATTCATAGCTGTCTGGGCCCAAGGCAGGGCAGCAAAGAAGAGGAGAAACACTGCAGAGGAGAAACACTTTATGGCATCAGAAGGCAGGAAGGCAGCAAAGTAGCAAAGAAGCAGCAAGTGACAAGTGACAAGCAACAAACAGTGAAAACAGCAACCCTCTTTTTGGCTTTTATTTTTTATCCGGGCTACCTGCTCACAATGGGTTAATAAAGAACTAAATGTTAAAGCAGAAACACTTAAGATCTAGTTAATTCAGTAATATGAGCCATCATAAATTAAATAGATCCTTTGGCTCTCCATTCTGTCTTATAACTAAATAATTGTGATACCACTGTTCTCCACTGATGCTTCTCTAGACTGTGAAGTACTCTGAGCTCTTTAATAATGATAATGATAAATAAGGATCTAACATATGCCAAGCACTGTGCCAAGTGCCTGATGTGTAGTATCTTGTTGAGATTTCCAAGTTATCCGTGAAGCATGTATATATTAATACCCCCATTTTACTTAAGAGAAATTGGTAGCTTAGAAGGTTTGAGTGACCAGCTAAAGGTCATGCCATTAATAAGAGGAGAAACCCAGATTTGCTCTGGGAGCCAGATTCTCAGAGGCACTACTCTTAATTTCTGCATTACATGTTTCTTGACAAAAGCTATTATGCATAATTTCATCCACCATTCTGCCAACATGGTGTATTGTGATTTAAAGGCTGCCCTAAAGTGGCCTCGAAGAACACACTCTGATTAAACATTGATGAAGCAGTTCATCTACTTGCTCATGGAAATTTCCTAGAGAAATGGGTTCCTGAATAAAATCACTCATGTGGATATATCCATAACTTGTCAGATATGCAGGAATACAGTCAGAGTGCTTTAGCTATTACCCCATGTCACTCATGTTCCTATAAGATGGAAATATCCTTTTCCTTTAGAGCATTGTTAGAGAAATCTTTACGAAACATTTGGGTCACATTCAAGATCATTATTCAACAGTAAATTTTTATTTGTTTGTTTTTTTTTGTTTTTGTTTTTTCTCCGGTACCGGGAACCGAACTCACGACCTTGCGCTTGCTAGGCAGGCGCTTTGCCGCCGAGCTAAATCCCCAGCCCCAACAGTAAATTTTTAAAGTAGCATTGTTTGCAACTGATGAGTAGGAAATGAGTCATTAACAACAAAAACCAAGTTTTTGGTAATAAATAGGGCCTGCTAGCCTTTATTTATTATTCCGTGTTTATAAATTATCTCCTTTCAAGGTGAATTGTAAACCAAAGTCCTTTTTAAAAATGCAGATAAAAACCAATCCTAAATAAATCCATTTCATTGAGGCACAATTTATATATAATAAATACATCCAGTTGAGATGAGCTTTGACAATGGTATATGTTCGTGTAATCAGGATTAAGGCATAAGCATTTCCATCTCCTGCTTCCCAGTGAGCACCCAGCTACAGCCTTGGCAGTCACTGATTTGCTTTTTTTTTACCATACATTGTATCTTGTCTGGAAGTTTGTATGAAGAGTCATGTAATTGAGTTAAAATCTGGTGAGCTTATTTCACTCTCAAAAACATCCTGTTTTTGAAATTCACTCCATATGATTGCATGTTCCACTGGTTTGTTTCTTTTTATTGTTAAGTAGTATTCTATAGTTTGGATATTCACATGCCACAGTTTATCCTTTCACCTGTAGATGAACATTTAGAGAATTTCTAGTTTAAGTCTTATAAATAAAGCCGGTATGTACCTTAATGTACAAGTCCTTATGCTTCTTTCCCCACTCCCAGTACTGGGAATTGAAGCCAAGGCCTTTAACATTAATCTACACCCCAAAACCCATTTTTAAAAAAATATTATTTTGAGACAAGGTCTTGCTAAGTCACTAAATGCCCAGGCTGGGTTGGAACTTGCAATCCTCCTGCCTCAGCTTCCCAGAGAGCTGGGACCACAGGCCTAGGCCACATACCATGCCCAGCTTGTTCTCTTTTCTCTTAAGACTTAAGAGTGAGTAGGATTGCCAGGTCATTTATATTTCACTTTATGTATGAATGCTTAACTTTTGAAGAAAGTATCAAATTCTTTTCCTAAGTAGTTATACCATCTTGTATTCCCACTAGCAATGTATGTGAGTTCCAGGTTCTCTACATTTACATCAACAATTGACATTGTCAAAATTGCCATCTTTTAAAAATATATGTTTCTCTATAAACAGGTGAAGTAAAGTCTCCCTAGAGAGCTAACTCTAAAAGTCAAATATTGTTCACTTTAGAGCTGGGCAACTCAGCAACTTAGCAAGATCATGTCTCAAAAAAATTTTTTAAAAAAGGCTGGGGATGTAGCTCAGTGCAAAGGTCCTGGATTTAATCCTCAGTTCTGAAAAAAAAAAAAAATGTAGGGCCAGGGATATATCTCAGTGGCACAGCGCCTGCCTGGCAAGCAGAAGGTCCTGAGTTCAATTCCCGGCACCTCCCCCTAATGTATTCACACACACATACATGCACACACATTGTCCACATTGGAAAGGTTAACAGATCCACTCAAAAGCAGTCAGTGGAAGAGGGGGAAGTGCCTCATGCTGCTTCTCTATAACTGAGTTGCCGACAGCATGAACTGGACTCCCCTGATTGCCAACTGCAGTCAGAAGGCTCCTTGGAGGAGGAAGGTGATTCCTGCAGTCTCCCCACAGGCATTGCAAAGCCACACTAATGACTCAAATGATGACTATTCCCTCCTGACAAGCACTTTATATGGTATCCAGATGGTTGGGGGTTCACTGTGAAATAGTCTTCCCAAACTTAGCTCACCTAGGAGAGGAGAGACCATCTGTTTATTCCAGATAGAGATAATGCAAGCCACAGAATAAGGCTTCCTGAGAGAGCAAAGGTGGGGCACCCATCTCCCAGGGCCACCTCCATTCCATGTGAAGCTGCTGGGCTTGTTAGAGACCTTCATGGAACTTCTAGTCTGGAAGAAGATGGAGACAAAGCCCAGAAAGCAAATGGAGACTGCCACAGAGAAGGCAGGGAGCACTTAGCAGGGGTCTGTCCTCCCTCGAGGGAAGGCAGGACCTGAGGAATGTGTGGAAGTTAGTGTAGGGGCTGTGATGGCTCAGTGGTGAGGGGAGGAGGGCTCCAGGCAAAGGCTGCACTGCGTGGAAAGTACCAGAGTCCAATGGGATGTGTGTGTGGGGATGCTACGATTGTGGAGAAAACCCGCAGGACCACAGTGCAAAGGTGCTTGTAGTAATGCATGAGCAGTTCTCCACCGTGGGGGAACAGGGCCCAAGCAGGTGGGATTGGCAGGCAGCAACTGCCGTGGTACAGAATATTGCCTTGGGCTTTTACAGGGGCAGCACTATGAGAGTGTTTAGGGGTGGAACTGGATGTGAACTGGCTTGAGGTAACAAGTATCCTGCACTCTCCAACACACCACATCTAAATATAATAGCACTAAAATTAGGTGTGGTGGTGCATGCCCATGATCCCAGCACTCCGAGAGGCTGAAGCAGGAGGATCACAAGTTGGAGCCCAGCCTGGGAAACTTCATGGCTAGTAAGACCTTGCCTCAGAAAAGGGGGCTAGAAATGTAGCTCAGTGCAAAGATCCTGGGTTCAATCCTCACTACCATGAAAGCAAAAATAAATAACCAAAACCCCACTAATATTCCCTGGTTCTAGCCAGCAAACTTGGAGTCTTTAAGTCATACCCCTTCCCCATATCTGCAAGCCAACAATGTTCCTAACATTATTTCCCAGAAATAGAGCTAGCTGCAGAAACTATAACCCTAAGACACCGGCCGGGAATGGGAGGAGTCACTGAGAGATCGTGGGAATATGACCCTCCTCTTACAGATAAGGCCCTGGAGACCAGTGACAGCGCTGCCTGTGAACCCAGAGCTCTGGCCATGCTCTTGGTCTCTCATGGAGATGTATCTAACAAAAGACCTTATACAATTTCTCACAATCTAGAATTTTTTCACCTTTTTATTGGATAACATTTCTGTTTTTTTTTTTTTTTTTTTTTATAGCTGAACACATTTTCTAAACCCCTTCCACTTCAAAAGCTCCAGATATCTTGTCTGTGCTCTTGTTCAGGATGAAGAATGATTCCTGGAATAGAGTAGGTATTCAATGTGTCATGAATGAATGAATGAATGAATGAATGAATGATGAATGAAAACACTGGCCATGGGCAAATATTAAGAAATTTGATTTGAGTTTGTCCTCTTACTAACATTCAACTTCACCTCTACTCTGTGTGAGCACTGTTTCCCAGTTCAGACTCCCAACTTTAGTAAAATAATCCTTGCAAACTTAGTTATTGATTCTTCTAACCTAACCTAAATGTTAGTCCCAGGCCACCCCCTCATAACTATACCTCCTTATTGCTTTTTAGAAACCAATGACTAGGGAAATGCTCCTGCTTTTTAAAACCTTCATTTGATTGTTCTAAGGGCGGAATAAAAATTCTCCCTGTGTCTTCTCTCCTGATTTTTAACCAATACGATGAAAAAGGGCTACCTTTATTTATAATGAGCTACTAATCTTGTATCACTTTACAACCATCAATTCTTATCACCTCCTGCTGGAGAAGACAGTGTAGATACGCATAATTCATAGGCAGATAGGCAATACTTTCACATTTGCCTGAGCTATGAGATTTGCTTGCTGGAAAAGTGTTTGCTAATGAAAGGAAGACAAACTACATTTCATATATCAGAAGAGTCATTGTCCTTACTCAGAGATGCTGCTGTAGCCACTTGCTAGAGAGTGGAGTTGTAACAGCTCTGCCTCCAGAATGGCTGGAGGGCAAAAAACAAATACTTTGCTCTTTTTTAAAAAAGTCCATTTTAAAGGAAAACTGGGAAAAGGACACCTCAGGATTTGTGCCATTTTTCTTTAAGCCTCAGGGGAAAGTCTCGAGTAGGCTCTGAGGAGGTGTTTGCAAGCTGGCTGGTTCTTCTGGCTTTCTGACTAATATGGGATGGTTAAGCCACCCAGAGGCTGCAAGCATAGGAAAAAGAGCCCTGAGTGGGCCCTGGGTTGGATCATTTGGGTTCCTGGTTTAAGCAGGTCCATGATGTTGGAAAATCCACTTCATTCTTCTGTATCCAACTTCCTCTTTGGCAGAGTGGATGGGTCTAAGGTGTAGGTTCGTGGTTGGTCACATATAACTATTGGAAAAATCCAACGTAACATGTGACAGTGCTTTGACAAGGCATGATATAAATGCAAAGAAGCAATTTGGAATATGTTGAACTTCTGGTGGATGAGGCAAGGAGACCAAAGTAACAATTTTGAGGATGGAGTGGTCCTGGATCCTGGCACTCCACATGTGTCTCAGTTGGTCCCAAACTAGTTACTGGGGGGAAACAGCAATTGTCTCATGCTGGGTTGACCAGTCTTTACCTTTATGGCCCCAAATCACCATGTAAGAAGGACCTCTTTCATTTGGCTGTAATTTCTGCTTCTCCTACTGTGACCACACACTCAGCTTATGCCCACTGTCTCTCTTTTCTTAATGGTGTCCTCAGTAGATAATGTGTGAGCGTTTGTTGGCACTTGATGAGACAGTTACATGGTAATATCGAGGAGTCTTGAGTGGATTCCCAAGTTGCAGAGTCCCAGTAGATACTACCGTTCTGGGCCAGGAACCACCAGTAAGGACTATACTTTCTCTGCTGTTTGGTAACCAGTCATCAGCAAAGAGTAGTTCTTCATTTTTTGTTTACAAGTCTTCCTAGAATTCTTCATAGAAGTGGCAAGGAGAATCTGTTTTCTGAGGACCTCTATTAAAAGGCAAATATCTTGGCCATACAATGTAATGTGATGTAATGTAATATAATGTAATGTAATTAATCCATTTGGATAAACATGAGATAGATAAAATAATGACAGCCATCCCCAGAAGGTATGAATCCTAATCCCTGAAACCTGTTATTAAGTTACATTATGTGGAAAAAGGAATTATGTCGTAAATGGAATTAAGGTTGCCAATTAGCTGACCTTAAAATACAGAAGTTATCACATAGATTATCAGGGAAGGTATAATGTAATCATAAGATCATTAGTAGAAGAAAAAGGTAAAAGAGGAGACCAGAATGATCAGCTGTGAGAAGGATTCCATATCCAACCTGCATTTGCTATCTTTGAAAATGTAAGAATGGGGCCACCAGCCAAGGGATGCAAGAGGGATCTAGAAGCTGGAAAACGTAAAAAAATTGATTCTCCCCACCAAACCCCCAGAAAGGAATGTAATTCTGCCTACAAATTGACACCAGCACAGGGAGACCTGTACTGGAGACCTGTACCTGTACTGGGCTTCTAACCTATTAATTGTAAAATAATAAGTCATTGTTGTTCTAATCCACTAAGTTTCCAGTAGAAATAATAGAGAATTAACAGAAAACTAATCCCACACTATCAACCACCAAGTGTCTATTGGATATATGTCATGTGTTCAGTCCTATGTTGAATGCTATGGGGAAATATCAGGGAAATGGAACATACCGAACACGTTAAGAACATTTGGAAAGGAATTAATGAGAATGCTAAGTAGGTGCTATGTATAGTAGATTAAAGAACTTGAGAAAAGACACTGTAAGGGAATCTATATGAGCAAGTGGGTAATGGGTGAGAATGAAGAATGATGGGAAACTTCAGAAGTTTTTCATTGATAATGACCTAAGACTCCCAAGGAACCTTGCAATCAATAGATGTGGTACTGGTAAACTAAATAAATATTGGAGGTTCCAAGGAATATTCTCAGACCCTCTTCTTTTAACCGTTGCCCCCTTGGGTAATCTTATAATATATGCATACTGGTGTGGCTTGAAATGTGACTCCCAAAACATGTCCACATTCTGGTACCTATGAACACGATCTTCTTTGGAAAAAGGATCTTTGCAGACCGCTCAGTTACGTGTGACACCAACCAATAGGTCTGAAGCCTGAAAGGAATAAGAAGGGGAAGGAGAAGGAAGTTTTCCTACTTTGAAGAACTCTAGTCTTTCTGAGTGGGTGCACCTTTTGCTGCATTGTCTTTGGACATCAATCTCCAGGTCTCCAGTTTCCTTAGCTTCAATTGAAACTCACATGGGGAATTCTCCAGTGAGCTTTGGCCTAGCAATGCATCCTTGGTCCCTCTTGCTCTAAGGCTCCATCTTCTTGGGCTGAGCAGCTACTGGATCCTCTGGCTCTCCACTGCACAGATGGCCATTGTGAACTTGTCCACCTCTGATCCTGTAAACCTACCTAATTAATCTCCTTGCATGATTATACATATATTTCCTATTAAATCTGTTCCTCTAGAGAACCCTAATACAGAGACTGACACCATTAGCTATTCAGTTATGCAAAACAGATGCTAGAAGTAATTCTTGATACCTCTGTCTCCTACATTTCAAGTGTCCAAGCACTAGGTCCTATAAATTTTACCTCCAGATATTTTCTAAATTTGTTGATTTTCTCCTGAGTTTCCACTGTCACCCCCTTTGTCCCAGGCCCTGTCATCTCTTGCTTGAATTATTGCAACTTCTTAACTCAGGGATGAGTCCTGGCTGCTCCAAATCAATTTCCTACCCTGAAGCTATTGTAATCTGTTCAAAATGCTGTCTTCATTGTGTCAGTTTCTGCCTAGAGTCCTCTGGTGATTTCCATTGCTTATATGATAAACACATTCTGTAAGGCCTAAACTCAGTGCACTTCAGGATCCTTTCTGGGATCTCTTCTGTAGTCATACTGGCCCCCTCTAGGGTTCTCCTGCCACAGGGCCTTGGCACATGCTGTTCTCCATTAGTAATATTCTTTCTTCCCTTTGTTGCCCAGGTAACTCTGAGTCATGCTTTGGTGCCTCTGATCCCAGTGTTATTTTCTCAGAGGTGTTATCTTGCCTTTTTTTCCTTTTTTGGGCAATGCTGAAGATTGAGCCCAGAGGCTTCACACTGAACTATATGCCTAGTTCTTTTGAAATGTCTTATTTTGAGACAGAATCTCGCTAAGTTGCTAAGTCTCCCTGGCCTGACTTGAAACTGTGATCCTCCTGCCTCAGCTTCCTATGGTACTGGGATTAAAGGTATACACCATTACGCTAGGTAGAATCCTTCTGCTTTTCAGACTTTCACAGGATTCTGTATCTCTCCTCCACAGCTTTGGTCCACTGTGTGATTTGACATTTTTGTTATTTTATTAGCAGATCGCTTCCCTTACTGCTATAGTTTAGTTCTAGTTTGTATCCCAAAGGCTCATGTGTTAAGGCTTGGTCCTCACCTTGGCCCTACTGGGAGGTGATAGAATCTTTAGGAGGTGGGATCAGGTGGAAGAAAGTTGGGTCATGGGCTGTGTCCTTGAAAGGGATATCATGACACCCCCCCTTCATCTTTCTCGTCCACTTTTTGGTTGTCATAAAATGAGCAGCCTCCTTACCATGAGCTCCCAAACAATCATAGCCTGAAAGCTTCAAAATTCTGAACCAAAATAAACCTTTCCTTCTCCTTTAAGTGGATTACCTCAAGTATTTTGTCACAGTGGCAGAAAACTGACTCACATACTTACTAAAGCTGCTTGCTTCACTGAGAACAGGGAAATTGTGTCTCAGGACCTAGTGCTATGCATATCAGTTGCTCAATGACTATTTCTTATGTGAATTAATGAATGAAATGGTATGCATAACTTTGCCCAGATTCCAGCAAGACTCTCCTTCTTATACTTTGTCATCTGAGGGCTATAGTGAAGGTGTCTAAAAATGTGATCCCCAGGTACGCAGGGAAAGAGATCACCCACCTTTCTTTCTCACCATCCAGGGATTCGGCAGCATCATCTGTTTTTTAATTTACTTGAAATTTACAAACTATCTCTGAGAGCTGGTTTTGGAGGAATAAAAGCATAAAGTCTATTTTCAGGAAGCATATGAGTCAGTTAAGCTTTTATTTCCCAAGTGTTGTGCCAGTGTGTTGTGATTTCAGCAGGCTGCAACAGGTGCACATATTTTTAGCTTTTATGACAAGTATTGTATACTTATCCTCAGGAGTCCCCAGCCTGAATGCTCTTCATCAAAATGATGCCAAGCGGGGAACAGCTTACCCATAGCAGTGTGCTTGTTTGGAGAATTATAAAACTACTAGCAAACAAAAAACAAAAATAATAGCAATAAAAACACAAACCATAAAACTCTTTGCCCTGCGTAGAGGCAAAGGCAAAAGCATTAAGAGTTGGCTTGTAAAGACAGAGTGTCATAGTAGGAAAAAGAGGTTGCTTTTCAAAACACAGACATAGTTGCTGTGAAATTAGTATGGAAACAATTTATCATTGCTTAAAAACAAGAGAAGAGCCCCTGAAATATGTGTTGCTTCTCCTTCCAACTCTCCTGGGAACTTTTCCCATGTCAGGTGAAGGCTTTGAAGAGTACTTTAATTAACTTGTATCAGAGAGATGGTGTATAAGAGAGAACCATGTAAAGATTTCTTTAATTAGTGAATTTCATCAGGGCTCGTCCATCCTCCATCAGTAAAGTAGTTGGTGGGCTGCTGGGGCCCTTGGTGGTATACTCAGTCAATAAGCTATTCACGACTTTAGCAAGCAGCTAGATTTTTAGGCCAATGGGAATTTGGTGGACAATTTCCCTTTGCTACCTTTAGCTACATGGCCAGAATTTACAAACTGTTTTCTTTCTGAGAAACAAAGTGCTTAGATGAGCAAGCTGCCAGCAGGGTCTGCTCTGAGCACATTAACTGCCCTGTTGAAGAAAGCATGGGCACATGTTTACCCTTAGATGTCATGGAGGAGGGGCTGCAGCGTTGCATTTGGCAGTGGAAGCAGGGATACATTATTATTGTGTATGACGTGTATGGTGTTAACCCAAAATCATTTTCTTTGCCATGTAATTGTGCAGGGTCACATGCATTTCATCGTCTCTCCAGAGTGGCAGTAAAGCCTAGAACGAGAACTCTCTCCCTCTGTAAATCAAAAGTTAGCAGACAAAAGGTCAAAATACCCAAAGCCACAAGAACATTAACACTTTGGATATAAAGATTCCTTAAGAAACAAATGCTTGGCTCTCACTCTGGAGAGAGCAGACGTCTTATCTTTGTGAGTTTACAAAATGGAGCCAAACTGTACCCCTAGCCACTTTAGCTAAACCAAGGCCTGGATCTTTTAGCAGCCTACAGTCATTAAAGCTCTCAGAAAGCCTCCCAGGAGCCGATGTGCTTGCTTAAGTATATGCTGTAAAAGGTCCCAGAGATTTACAAGGGACTGCTCCACGCTAAACCAGGCACCATCTGATAAACAAGCAATTTTAGCTGCAGGCTAAATGATGCTCTTTGAGGCTTTGATTTACAATGTTGAAGATGATATATTTGTAGTTTGGGGATAGGTTCTGCTATGGGCTTTCTGTGATTACTCACCCATGAGCAGAATTCAGGGCTCAAGTCTTTAGCTTGGAGGTCAGAAAATTGCCAGTGGAATGAAAGAAGGTTGATAAGGTTTATTGAGATGCTAACTAGATATATAAAAAAAGAAACTTATTAAGCCAGTGGTTTTGAACACTTAAGCTTTCTGGGGACCACAGTTTTTGTTAGTTTGCTTAAATCCCAAAGATATGGAAATAATCTGCAAAATTGATCCAGTGGTCTCATTTTACTTTCATTACATTTAAAAAGCAAATATAAGCTTAGTTTATCATTGCTGACATTTAAAAATAAGAAAAAAAATGTGCAATTTAGCATTTATGTAATTGCTTGGTAGCTAAGAAATCTGAAGGCAGCTTTGGAGCAAATCAAATCACCCTCAGCAAACACTGAGGAGTAGATCTAAGGTACTTGAACCTGAGCTAAGAATTACAGGAATGCTTTTAAAACTCATGGTTCCAAGAAATGATTTGGGAAGCTCCTTTGCCCAGAAGCTTTGTAGTTAATAAATATTTGGATGTCTACTGGTATTGACACTGTACTAGCACACAGATAAATAAAATACTCTCTCTTCAAGCAGTTTACAGTCCAGTGGAGAGAACCACAGATAATTTCAAGAAAATGTGAGATGTATTAAGAAAGAAGATGCCATGGAGCCCAGGGGAGAGGAACTAACCTGTTGGATATAAAGGGGATTTAACAGCCAAGAAAGCCTTGGTACCTCTCTCCCTGTCCCATGACTGGCCAGGCAGCTAAACCAGAGAGAGAAGACAGTGGAGTCATTTCCGCCACCACTGTTGCGCTGGTATTCTAGCCTATAGCGCAGAAAGAGTTACGACCAAATGCTCCTTCACTGAGAAGACCTCAGACTGCCAGAGCTCTGGTTCAAGGGATAAAAAACAGATTTAGAAATTGCAGAATGATTTACTAGCGTGGAAACTGGTAGCTAATTATACATAAGGCAGCACTAGAGGCCTGAGGTCTGAGCTGGCTCTAGACTAGGATGGGGGCATCAGCCCACCCCTCATTTGGAGGGTCCAGGGAAAGTAGCCTGTCCCTCCTCTCTCAAGAGAGGGCCTGATAAAAATTGGGTAGAGCATGGTAGGCGTGTGTGACACCAACTTGGAATGATGTATTACTTTTCCCAGGCCAATTGTATTTTTCACAGATCTGAAAGCTCCAAGTTCATGGGAACTTGAGGGCAAATAGAGTAAGATAGAACAATGTTTGGGGAGTTTGAAGGTAAGGAATGCAGTTCTCGCTGCCCTCCAACTTTCTCCATTCACTCTTTCCTCACAGAGGACACAGTCCTGGAGGGGCTAAGAAGTTAATAACGATGTCTAACATTTATGGGGTGCTTACTCCATGCCGGGGATATTCAAAGGGGTTTATATCTATGAAGTCATTTAGTCTTCAGAGCAACTCCATGAGGGAGGTAAGACTTTGTAATCTCTGCTTTACATATGAGGCAACTGTCAAACTTGCTCATGGTCACATGGCTAATGAGGTCACAAATCCAGGCTGTCACACTCAGCTGGCTCCCAGGACAGTGAATGCAACAGCTAATTATGCAGACCAGGCCTCCAGCCTAGGGATGAGGACATTACTGTCCAGGTTCCTTCAATGGTTTAACCCTTAAATTGGTGTTTTGTGTTGCCACTCACATCCTTCCTTTCTTATCCTCCTTACACTGACCGCTGTGTTGCTTCTCTAAGTCTCAGTTTCACAGTCTGGGGAAAAAAAAAAGTTCTCCCCTTTCTCCCTCTAAAATGATTGGCACATCAGCTATATTATTCCTGTAAAGCATTTAAGACTATGCAAATGAAGGATATTACAGAGACACAAGGTGATGGTATTTTATAGCAGCCCATTAAGACATATTGTAAACACAGACACCAAATTGTATCCTTTCCCAGATCTTTTCTTGAATTTTAGCATAGAATTACATGCGCTTTTAAAATCTACCCAAGCTAATTGGCTTTATGAACACAGATCTCTGCACAAGCTGGACAGGATTTAGTAAATTCCCCTGGACAAAATATTTTTCAAGTATTATCGGGTAATTCGCTTTATCATGTCCAGTCTCAGCCTAATAATGCACAACTCCCAGGAGCCAAGTATATTTCATGAAGCTTACAATTACTTTTATAAAAGTTGCAGTAAAGTATAATGATTTTTAATGGCATCAATGATACCATTGTATATACCACTTTCAGTTTTGAAGTAGACTTAAGTTCAAAGACCCAAGGGGACCATTCTCCTCTTGATGCACTTGTGTTACTCCCATTAATGCTAATGGGACAGACAAATGCTGCTCTAGAGGAGAATATATCTGCCCTTAGGAAGGTAACAGGTTTTAATTAGTAATGCTTTGAATCCCACAGAAGCAGCTTGCTCTTAGTAAACAGCTAGCATTCGGAGACGGCAGTGGGGATCACAGCCTGGGTTACTCAGATGAAGTCTTCAAATCTGAGATTAGTGAGTGGTGGGGACAGAAGGCTCTTGCCAGCTGAGAATGAGAGAGAAAGAGCTTATATTGGGAGCCTTGTTGAAACAATGACAGTACTCTACGAGGGCATATTTACTAAATGCTGAGTGCCAAATAGATCTCTTGTGGGATTATCACAGTGACTTTAGCTTTGAAAGAGAAGCGCACTTAACCTGATACCCTGGGAAGGAAGGGTCTGGTTTTGTTTGATTGCAAGCTTTGGATATAAGAGGTGAAAGCCTAGCAGGCTTATCTAGTTAGAGGCTCAGGATGGTTTCGTGTTAGGGCTGGGGCAGCACATTGAACAGCTTTAGTTGAGCTGTGGCTACCTCAAGGTCCTGAACTGGGCATTTTGACTTGCTGGAAATTCCACGGTGCCAGACTAATGTTTGCATAAGACTCCCTTTCCACAGGTTGGCACCTGGCAGCAGCATTCACTGTATTTTTGATCACATCTCATAAATACACACAGGAAAGTGGACTGCCAGAACTGCTTCAGAAAGTAACAGTGACAATTCAGTAAGTGTATTAGAAGTGAGGGGGATTAATGGCAATGTGTCTTTTACTATAATACATTTTAAAAAATTTAAACATTCATCATGCATTTTGGTCACATTGCATGTAACACGTTCAACACAAAATTTCCAGAAATAAGTCTCTACATGAAAGTGAGATACATTCATATTCATCATGTAGTTTAGGATTTGTAAGTCTAGCCTCTAATGATCATAGACTCTATGTTAACATTGAATGTATCAGTTTGGTTTTATTTCTGAACGGATAGATTGGATTAAAAGAATGATAAATTGGTGGTGGTGGTGCAGTTGTAATCCTAGCACTCTGGCAGGCTGAGGCAGGAGGATCATAAGTTTGAGCCTAGCCTGGGCAATTTTGGGAGACCCTGCCTCAAAAAGCTAAAGGCTGAGGATGTAGCTCAGTGCAAAGGCCCTGGGTTCAATTACCAGTAATGCAAGAAGAAAAAATAAGGTAATGATAATATACATGTGTGTGTGTGTGTTTGTGTGTGTGTGTATTGTTTTCCTTTCTGTTTTTTAGATAAAGTATAGCAAAAAATGGTGCTTATAGTACTTGACTATAGCAACTGGAACAAGATACTCAGTGTTGAAAAGACCAACTTCATATTCTGATTAGAATAACATTCTACTGGTCATAAGCATATTTTTTTCATATAAATATTTGGGAAATATCTGGTTTTAAAAAGGCTTTGCAGAAATTCAACTGTGGAAGATGACATGTGCGGCCATCTCACATACACAGATGTGTGAGGTAAGCACCTTGTTTCTATTTGCTTCTGCTGCTTACTTCCCTGGCCCTCCTGTGTCTCTGAACCAATCCCATTTCTGTAAGTATTGCACTTGTGGGAGAAGAAATGTCACAGGCCCTCTCTAAGCTCATGAGTTCATCAACACAATACTCAGTCTGGACATGAGATGTGTGACGTCTTTTGTTCTAAGGTGGCCCCCAAAGGTGGCATCCACTGTCAAGATGACTTAGGGAGCCTCAGTTCCCGAAGATCTTTACTGTTACAGATGTTATTCCATTCTCACCGCATCTCCTTCTGACGTACTGGAGACTGTAAATGCTATTAACTTTGAAGTGTCTACGTCTCCCTACAAACTGTCTCTCTCCTCCCCTTCTTCCAAGTTTGGGCTTCTGAGTTTGCACACTAGAAACTGCCTGCTAAAGTCTTTTCCAGCATGAAACAGTCCCATGGCACACCACACCAGGAGGCGCTGAAGGCAGACATCAGCCTTATTTCTGCCCAAGCACTAGCAAACTTCTTCATACAAACTTCTCAGCTGCACTTTGGTGTAACTGTATCATTTACACTACTTTTGCCTTTTAGAAAAAATCCCTCCCTTGTTTCTTCTCGATTCTTCTCGATTCTTCATGCTTTGCCACACCAAGTTTTCTTCAGCAGCAGCATCACAGATTCTCAGAGCAACTTGAGAACATGTCTATAAAAACAGTCTGGATTTGAGAAGAGCAGAATTCCTCTGGGCAGCATGGAGATAGGCTTGATTTGGATATTTGAACAAATTCAAGATCCTTGACAATTCCTTCACCTTAATATGACTCTTCAAGATCGTGGCAGCCAAGTTATTTATCCATTATCAATGCTACCTTTTGATTAATGAATGAAATAACAACAGATGGGCGGAGAGGTCAAACATGTAAACCAGGTTGGAGGAACTGATAGTGGTAGCAAATTATACATTGTATGAAAACATTATTGAACTTCTTGTCTTGGTTTCATCTTCCCAAATAAATTTGGGCTCCTTGACCACAGGTTCTATGCATACCCCTTTGGTGTCACTGACAGTACAGTGTCAACTAAGTGTCCTCTTTCCACATAAGGACTCAGTAGTTGTTCATTCAAACATATAAGGGGATGACACACACATTATAGCAAGATTTAAAGAATTATAAACACCCAAGTGCAATTAATGTCTTTCTCATCTACCAAACTGAAAAGAAACAATTTGCAAGAGCCTCTAGTTCAACCTTAATTTTGTAGGTGAAAAAATTGAAATCTAAAGAGGTGAGTGACTTGCCTTGGGTCAGCCAGTTACAGGTAAACCCAGCGGGTAGCCAAACCTTTAACTTTATAAGAATCACTGCCTATCCAATTGTTATTCTACTAGGAAGCTGTTCATGGGTTGGCTTGAGGAGCTATAGGACTTGCCTATTCTTTCCTAAAGAATTCTAGAATCCATTTCTTATTCTTTTGGAAGAGATGATGGCTAATGGACTGTTGATTTGCATTTAGTTGGCTGCTTAGGAAGAGAACCTACAACTTGAAGAAGTCCTCTAACGGCTAAGGGGACCGTATCACTCTTGGTATGGTGCTGCTAGTGTTGAAGGTGTGAAGGTCATAGGGAACTTTGGGGATGGGGCGTCAGCTGACTTCATAAGATAAAGTTTAGTAATATGTCACAGAGGGCTGAGTTGTATCATTTCAAATATCTTGAACATTCAGATGGTATTAGGTTCAGTCATACTGGATGGTTCCCACTTAACATGAAACCTATGTATTTCACAGTCCATCCTGTCTAGTGGGCTTTGTTTTCTGGAAGGTATCACAGTGCATTTGGGCAACCTGTGCTTATTCCTTGGGTAAATCACCTCTGCAGCACACTGTGAAAATCCCCACTGACTGCTATTTCTCAGGGACTGTCTTGCCTCTATCAATATTTAAATGGATCCCAAAGTTTGATAGGGAAGGGTGCGGTTTACAAAAAAAAAAAATAAACATAAAAGTTTCCCAGCAAAGGGGGAGATTGGGGCATGGTGTGGGTAGTGCTGAGCAAGGATAAATAGTGGACATTCAAAACTGGAACTTCATCCACTTGGTAAAGAAAGGCATATTCTTTTGGTCACGTTTCAGCAAAACTAGGTGTCCTTCAACAACGATTTTCACAGATAGAAGAGTGTCTAAATTAAATCTAATTATACAAATATTAAAGCTTCTTCTAATTTGTTTTCCCTTTCATTAGTAAATCTCGGCCTAGTTTTTATTGCTTTTGGCCAGAGGCCATTGCAAGACTTACTGAGCATTGAATAGGTTCAATGTGATCTTCA
Source organism: Chinchilla lanigera (assembly GCF_000276665.1). NCBI lineage: Eukaryota > Metazoa > Chordata > Mammalia > Rodentia > Chinchillidae > Chinchilla > Chinchilla lanigera. The sequence goes on from NW_004955403.1 coordinate 20,837,295, forward strand.
GAATAAATTAATTTATAATTTTAAAAAATGTAGTTGTATAATATATTTTCAAGGACCATACCAGCTAATGGGTTAAACAGGGTATGAGGTTTGGGTTTAACTAGAAGGCTTATGTCTAAGATTGACCAAGGGTCCTAGCAAACATGGATTAAGAGAGACTCAGGAGCTCCCAAAGGCAATGATATCAATTACAACAGAGAGAGAGATTTACTTTACTTTCTCTTCCTGTGGAATTATCCCTTCCTGGCTGCCAGGGTATGTCAACAAGTTCACAGCCCTTAATTCATTGTAAGCCCCAGCTTATTGCACACCAGCATACTTCCGAGAAGAGAGATGTCACAGAAATCCAGTTTATATAATGATATACCAGCATTAGTCAACACTGTTGTGGCTGCCCTTCCTCACAGTAATTAAGATGATGCTATCATTGACATTGCTATCATATATCTTCTAGATCATTTGATACACTCTACAGGACATCCTTCTTCACAATGATTTATTGTAGGCTTTTTGTGAGATGTTGATATTTGGCAAAAAACACTGAGGCTGGGCTGTTACCTGGGAATGTCTAACCACTAGTTTTCTTTCTCTTGTGAGTCAAATCAGCCTAATGGTGTTAGCTTCTGAGTGTCCTTACAGGTTGAATCTCTCAGTGTTGAACCAAGTGGTACTCAAAGTCCAAGTGCAGCTCAGATGACTTGGGCAAATGACATGAACCACTGAGGACTTTGAGTTCTATTACCTTAAGTTTCAGGTCATGTTGGAGATACCATATTTACTTAGGATGGATCCTAATTGTTGAAGCCTAAGTGGTTGGGAGGATTGTAAATTTTTATACCTCATCCTCCAACTCCTCTCTCACTGATTTTTATAGGTATAATAAACTTCCTCAAAACATAGTGGCATAAAGTAACCATTATGATGATGGATTCTACGGATAATGAATTTAGAAAGGGCAAAAGACTCCTTTCTATTTCACAGTGACTGGGATGTTGCAAACAATTTGAGGGGGTATCAGCTGGTTGGAACTGGCATAGTTGGGGCTGGAGGGTGTGCTCCCAAGATGACTTCTGTAGTCATATGTCTGGCACCTAACTGGATTGGCTAAAGGATGGACTCAGCTGGGAGAACTGACCTGAAAATCTACATGAAGGTTCTCTGGCACGATAGTCTCAGGATAATGGGACCTCTACCATTGTGACCTAGTGCTCCATGTATGAATGTTCTAGCAAGCAATGTAGAAGCTTCATGGCCCATTATGACCCAGTCTCTGAATTCATTAGCATCATTCCTGCTGTACTTTATATATCAAAGCAGATATAATGTTCTCTCACCCAGGAAGAGGGGATGTATTCCACTTCTTAATGGGAGAGATGTCAAAGATTTGCAGCCATATTTAAAAATCTTCACATACTGTTTCAAGTTGCCTTGGGGAAGCTGCAAGCATCTATGGTGTTGTGGATTACAGAAACTATTCATGAAGTAATTCATTTTTTTTCCAATCCAACCTTAAATAGTGAACAGTCTCTCTGATTCAACAACAGAGCACTCTGGGAGACTGAGGCAGGAGGATTGCAAGATCAAGCCCAGCTTGGGCAAATTAGTGACTTAAGAAGACCCTGTCTCAAAAAATTTAAAAAAAAAATATAACTTAGTGCAAAATCCCTGGGTTCAATCACTGGCATCACACATACACACAGAGATAGAAATCCTTAATATAATAGTGTAGAAGTAGGAAGTGAGACCCGGGGAGTTTGGCACCTCTGCTCCATAAGATCACTGAGGGGTTCAGGTTTCTTCCATCTTACTCTATCACTCCTCAAAGTACTGCCTTCCTCCATATTGCCAAATGTGGCCTAACATCATCAGATTTGCATTCCATCAGGTGGGAAAGACAAGAGGAAATGTAAGGTAATCAAATTCCTTTTAACAAAGTGACATAGAATTTTCACACATAACTTTCATTTACAGTCCATTGACCATAGTTTTGTAACATGGATATACCTAGCTGCAAGGGAAGCAGACAAAAAGTGCAAAAACCCTAGCTGGGTTTCCCTGGGTTCTATTCCTTAGGACCCCTACAGATGGGGTCCTATTCCTATAAAGGACATAAAATAACCTCAGGGAGATGATTAGGAATTTCTTTTGCCAGCTTTTAAAACATTCCTGGAAGATTTACTAGATATATTAAAGAATAGGGTTGACAGAATTTTTTTTTAAGTGAAGGAGCAAAGAGTAATGTTTTAGACTATGGGGCCATATGGTCTTTCTATATTAATTTTCTATTGATGCTGCTACAAATTGCCCCAAATATAGTGCCTTAAAATCACTAAAAATTATTTTAAATTTCTGTAGATCAGAAGTCCAACATGGTCTTAGGCAAAATCAAGCCTGCATTCTTTTCTGGAGCCTCCAAGGGAGTCTTCATTTCCTCATTCAAATTGATGGTAGAATTTATTTCCTTGCACACAGCTTCCTACATTTTAAAAACAGCACTAGGGGCATTAAATCCTTCTTACTGTGCACCTATTTCATTAGTTATAGCTAGGAAAAAATTATCTGCCTTTAAAGATTTATGTGATTAGTTTGAGCCATGTGAGATGTCATATTCGTAAGTTCCAGGTGTAAGGGAATGGACACTGTGGGGAGGGGCCTACCACACTGTCTCAGTCACTCAGCTCAGCTATTGCAGCTTGAAAGTAGCCAAAGACAATCTGCATGGGAATGGATACGGCTGAGTTCCAATAAAACTTAATTTACAAAAAGAGGCCATGGGTTGGGTTTGGCTCATGGGTCAGAATTTTCCAACTCCCTTTCAAGAGTGCGGAAACCAATTGTTGACTTAGGGCTCCCAGATAGATAAAAGTCTCCTAACTCCTCTACCCTGGCGGTTAGACTTGGCTGCTCTGCAGTGTCATTGCAGCAGCCTCTTGCTTCTTTTCAAGCCGCCTTTGCTCTGAATTTTAATCGCTTCCTTCAAGATCCCATACCCCCCAGAATGTGAGCACACTGCATGCAGGAACCTTGTCTGGTTTTTCCCATGACTTCTTCAGTGTTTAACAACATCCAGTGCTTCCTAGGTCCTCAGTAAATGTTCACGAAACAAAGAAAACTTCGTATAGTAGTCAAAGTGAGGGAGGCATGAGTTGGAGTGCGCGCACACATACACACACACACACACACAATCTTAGTCATTTTTGCTGCTCCAACACGATACCATAGACTGTGTAGAACAGAAATGTATCAATTCATCATTCTGAAGTCTGGGAAGTTCAACATCGAGGTGCTGGCTCCTGGGGAAGGATTTCTGGCTGTGTCAAAACATCGTGAAAGCCATCACACAACAGGAACAGAGCGAAGAGGCAAACCTCCTCCTGAACGAGAGTGGCATTCCTTGTGTTCTGATAACCTCGGAAATTGTTACAATGGCTATTACATTCAACATGAATTTTGGAGGAGACAAATATTCAAGCCATAGTACATGCACGTACACTTTTATTTTGTGTTGGGAGTATGTTTTCTCTAGTTAGGCCTTCGATTTTAATAGGGTTGGACTATTTTGGCTTTGTTCAACTGATTAAGCATGGAATCTCTGAATTTCCATAAGAGTTTGTGGAAACAAACCTTTAAAAAACTTTACAACCAATTTGTTTGTTTCACTAATGAAAATTAAAGGGCAAAAGTAGAATTATACATTAGCTGGATAAGCCAGTATTGTGCATTTGACAGACACTTGGCTTCTGTCTGCTTTTGCCAAAATAACAATGTGACCATAAGGAAATTTGCAAATGGAAATAATATTTTCCTGAGTGTTTTCTCAGACTTCAGATTTCAGTGTGAGTTGAAAAGTGCACAGCAAGGTTTTTGACCTGCCAAGCCATGAGTTCAGCTGTTGTAGGATAAACACAGGACACTAATGACATTAACAACATCTGAGGCTGAAGTGGGCCAGGGATCCTTCTTTACCTTATTTCTGCAAAGTGTTCTCACACTTACAGCCTGAAGTCAAAAATAACAACTTTATAGGTGCATAGGTATTTAGAGTCCTTAACTGAGAGGTATTTTATATACAAAGTATGTTAAGAACAACTCCTTTCATCTCAGATGTTCAATGAAATTAAGATACACAGAGGGCATTTTATCCAACAACCAAGGACCAGTCTTGAGTTGGGACTCTGCATGGATGCTTATTAAGTTATATAACTATGTAAGACATGGCCATAAGGCTACATCACACCACTGAAATTGGCTCGAGTCTTTAGGTAGATGGAAGGAAAAATGTCTCGATTCTTTGTAAGTACGTCATGCATTTAAAGAGCACACTTAGGCTTATATTTCCACTTAAAGGCAGTAGGTTTAGAATTCCCCAAGCTCTCTCACAGTCAAAGAAAAATTTTTCAACACTGCACCTCTATACTTTCTGCTTTCCTGGCTTCTATCAAACAAACCCCTTTCTCTTAAATTATCGTCAGCTGCACAGTCAGTGTGTCCATTGAATCATGGTACTTGCTAATAAAAGTGTTCAGATATCAGACCAAAGACTAATTTTCTGGGAATGCCCTTGTGCTGACTTCAAACCACTGAAATTATTCTTTGGACCCCAGCCCTACGAGCAACAATAGGGTCCTGCCCATATCATAAAAGCTTTTATGCTAAAATTGTCAGCCCCACTGAAGTCTACATAGGCTGGTTTTTTTTTTTTTTTTTTTTTTTGATTCCCTGATTTTCTCCCTAATCTGCTAGTATGACTTGTATAGAAAATAAAAGCCAATATTGTTAAAAAAAAAAAAAAAGGCCAAAACCTCATTTGATATGATTTACCCTTCCCAACACTTTATTAGCTACCAGCAAGCTGCTTAACTCCTTCTGGGAATTTGGCATGAAATTGATATTTTCTTTGGCACAGTTTAGCCTGTGAATTGCAGGGCATGCTCTGCATACCATACCATCTCCCCCTTGGTACCCTATCATCTAGAAAGTCTCAAAAGTGTTACTTGTTAGCCCTGGCTGTCATGGTAGGCAATTTTTTGAAGCACTATGCTAGGTATCCTCAGGCCATGTTGATTTAAAAGCACCTGACATTTCATAAGTATCTTCTGACCATTTCCTCACTCATTTTAGTTTGATGTACTTTCTTGTGGCAGTTTTACACTTATTTAAAAAAAGACTTACATGTTAGGTGATTTTTTAACTGCATGCAAGTAAAAGAAGAGATCTGTTAGTTTTTCTGCTGTTGGTAGTTGAATAATTTTTCTTTCTTAAAAATTAGCATGTAATAATCATATGTATTAATGGGGTGCAGTGTGATATTTCAACAAATGCAGACTACATGCACTCATCAAATCCGTAGAGTTGGCATTTCCTTCTCCTTAACATTGCTTTATGTTTGAAGCCTTCAAGCTCATTTCTTCTAGTCCATCAAATATAAAATAAGCTATTGGGAACTATAGTTGATCTACTCTGGAACACCGGAACTTACTTCTTCTGCCTGTATTTTGGTACTTATTACCTATCCTCCCTCTGTCGCTCTATTAGGTGTTTGTCTTTACAAGGTCATTTATTTCTTTTGGGCTGAATTATGTTTCCACCACATTCATATGTTAAAGTTTTAATTCCTTGTAACTCAGAATGTGACTGTATTTGGAGGTAAGGGACCTTTAATGAGACGATTAAGATAAAATGAAGTCATTAGAGTAGAACCTAGTGCAGTGTGTCTAGTGTCTTTGTAAGAAGGGATTAAGATTAGGACATAGACAAAAGGATGACCATGTGAAGACACAATAGGAAGACATCAACCAGAGATGGTGACTCCCAGAAACTCTCTGTTATTGTCTCTTACTCTCTGGCAGCTGGCAAGATCAGCCCCAATTGCCGGCCGCTTTTGGGGTCAGGGGCCTTTGCCTTACCAGCTCTTAGTATGTTAGTCCAGCCTGCTGTATTTGAGATAAAAGCCACAAAGAAACAACATGAATTTGTTTTTGAGAAGATTTATTAGAACTTTTATAGCATTATCAGGGGAACAATGAAGCACAGACTATGCTGCTAAGGGTGTGAGGAAAGTTGCTTATAAAGGAAAAAGTGGGTCTCAAGCATGCAGAGTGTCTTGCTAGCTAATCTCAGACTTTCTTAGTCATACATAGGCAATGGGGTCCTTGTGGAGCAGACTGAGGATGGCTGCAGAGAGGCTAGCAGGTATCATCTGGGGTGAACCCATAATCGAAGCTTGTCATGACCGAAGCAAAATTCTCCTGGTCAACCATGGGACATCTGATGTAGCTATGAACAGCTGTGAGGCATAAAAAAGGCACTTCTTGGGATGCACTGGACTCTTCTCTCCTGTCTCAGAGACGCAAGACCAAATTAGGATGTTCAGTGTCCACAGTTTTGATAGATACATCTGGTCCACAAAGTTTTTTAAAACAAATTCAGCCATATAAAAATCCAAATAAATGTCTATCCTGCTTTCTATGATTAAAACTGAGCAAGAGATGCCCTCTTTATTTAGACGCTACCCTCTTGTGTGCCATAGCTCCTTATCCCCATACCTCCCTATTATCACTTAAGCCTGCCCACTTCCCCAAAGGCCTGGCCCAGACACCTAGCTAATTAAAGTAAACTGACTCGCGGCCCTTAGATGACAAGTTTTGAAAGGTTCTCACTGAAAAAAAAGGGTTTGGAAGTGAAAAGTATTTAGGAAACTTCTATCTATTAGCAGATTGATAGATAGATTTTTCAGTGTTCATGGACATTAAAAACCAGAGAAGTCTACTATATTCTTCAGTATTTTCTGTTCCTATTCAACCCAGAAATATTATTTCTTTGAGTAACATCTATCTGACATTTCATAGAATTACTCTCCTGTGGAATACACTTTGAAAATCCTGAAATAGATTCTCATAATCTGATCCCACCGGAAGGCAGAAGAATGAATTAGACAATGAGAATTTTGAAAATTAGTAAACAATTTGTAAATTCATAAAGAACACTTGAAAAGTAAATGTCAGATGAAGTAAGGCAAAGTTACATAATTAGGGAGCAATACCATTTCTGTGATGTTATTTGATAGACCAAGGAATCTACAGAGCTACCACAAGCCACCAAATGCATGACTGATGTTATCTACTATAGGAAACAGTCTTCATGAAAGTGAAATGCTTTGCTCATTCTGAGAGAAAAATAGACATCAGCTTTGAGAGAACTGTATTCCAATTACTTTTGTTGTGCTCTGGTGTCTTTGTTATTGCACCACAAAAACCACATCTCTCTCTTCAGATTTCAGGTCAATGATCTGATTGGCCTGTAAACACTTTGTTAGACAAAACTTACACCCATTATACTTGCGGTCATTTAAAAGAGGGAATATATGCAAATGAACCCAGATATATTTTTATGTTAGCTGTTTTATTAGAGTAATAATGTGCAAATCCTGATTTGCATGTTCAACTAAATGACTGCAAACAGTTTTTGACACGTAAATTCACGACTGTTCCACATGCTTCCACTGAGCTTGGCAAAAGTGAATTGGTCTATTTGAGTTATCCTCCTTTGATTTCTCCAAGAAAATCAATATAATAAAGTAATTCTTTCCTGCCATCCTCTTCTTTGCTAAGCTCTTTTGAGAACAGTCAGAAGGTGTTTTTCCTTCAATTATTTCAGGCTTGTTTGCATTAAATCCTTTCCAACAGGCACCAGTAATGTTTTCCCTTAATAAGGATGTCTCCCTTTGAAATAAGCTAAATAAAATTTTACATTTAAGGTGAGTAAGAACCAGTTATGGAGAAAATTGCTCAATATCTGTTCTATTCTAATTTCTTTTTCCACGCAAAGCATGCTGCAACTCCATATTGAGGAACAAGTGCGATGATGTGGCATGAATAATTCATGCCTCTGGCCTTCTACACATCTTTATTTTTTTCCATCAGAATTCTCCATTTTTAGATAAGATTAAAGATTATTCCTTATGCCTATTAACAAAATTTATTTTTAAGGTTTTTAAGGAATGCAACATAAAACATGTAGCTATTTCATTCTTAGGAAGAATATTTGATTGTGTAATCTCACACTACAAGCGCTTTCTTGAGGATACTTTTGATTTTGTTTGTGAGTTCGTGTTGGACGGTTTATTATTTATTATTATTTAAGTGGGTGTCATTCTTATTTGTAAAGATATTTGAATGAAAGCATATTTATTAGACATTAAGCCTAGGTCATGCTCTCCCCTACTCATTATTCTTATATAATTCTTCTTGCCAAAATATGTTAATTATGACAAAGTTTATCAAGTCTTCAGCTACCTGAAGTCCATTTCCTGTCCTCCTTTCCCAACTTCATTCTCTTATTTCCGTTAAGCCCATTCTTGTGTCTCATTAAGACTGTTTCATCTTCCCTATCTGGATAGAAATAGGCATTTCAAACTCAATCTGTTTATAATCAAATCCATCTTCTTCCTCCCCAAATCTTTTCCCACCATGTAATGAGTCACACAAACCAGAAACAGACCTGAATGCCATCTTGGGTTCCTCACTCTGTTCTGCTTTTCACATCTAAACAACAGCCTAACAGGTAAGTCCTATCAATTTTCTTTTTCATTATCCTTTGAATCTGTCTTCTTCCATTTATTTATTTCTTTTGTCCACTTTCTGAATTAAGGCACCCTCATTCTCTTCTAGTTTACTGAATCCTGTCACCCTGCACATATGCACATGTACTAACATAGGAGCATTGACTCTGCCGTCAGGCACACAATCAAAAATCTAAACTGGAATGTCCATATAGTTATAGAGAACTCCCTCGCTGTCATATATCTCTTGTTCAGCCTTCTCCATTTATTACATGTATGAGTACTCATATATTAGTCAGCTTTCCATTGCTAGAACAAAATACCGAATGTCTGCAGCTTCAAGGAAAAAGGGTTTTTGAGGGGCTCACAGTTTCAGAGGTTTCAGTCCATGGATAGATGGCTGCCAGGCAGAAAAATCATGGCAGAAGTGTGTGGTGGAGGAAATCTCATTGCATCCAGGAAGCACAGAATAGGGAAAGAGCCCTAGAGGAATGGGCCAGGAACCAGATACAGTCTCCAAGGAGGTGCCCCCATGATTCAACCATGTATACCAGAACTGTGCTTTATTAATCTTCTAGGTGTCTTTCAAGCCAGGTAAGTTGACAATCCAGATTAACCATCACAGTCCTCATTGTGAAAGGACAATTCCCTTCAGGACTAGGAAGAATGTAAGAAGCTGTGATGTTGGCCCGTAGGTAATCTAAACAATCCAGTACTTTTGTTGTAGGTGCTGCATGGGGTTGGCAGATACAAAGAAAACCCTTGATCCTGTCCCAGCCACTGTGGCATTATTCCTGCATTCACACTTCTGTTGGAAAAATATTAAAAGGAACTAATAGCCTTTAAAATGTTCCCAACTTGGCACCACATAGTCATATTCTCAAACATTAATTTTAGTCTTTGAAATTAGAATTTCAATGGTGAGGGTTCTATTTGATTTCAAGAAACATCCAAAGGTCAGTCACAATTCTAAATTCGTTTCATCTCTGCTCCAAGGTCTGGTGGTTATAACTTCCTACTTCATTGTTTCCTTTTCACGGTAACTCCGAGCCCCACAACATAGCTGCATCCGAGGAGGAGGATTCTGGGGTCATTTTGTGCCATTTCATATTTCCTGAGATACCTTCCCAATAACAATGGATTCTCCTAAGGACATGTCACACACACACTGCCAGATTTTACACACTATTATTTCCAGATGGCTTCCCAGTTGTCAGGAAAAGTTTCTTTTTTTTTTTTTTTTGGTTTTTCTCCGGTACCAGGAACTGAACTCACGACCTTGTGCTTGCCAGGCAGGCACTTTGCAGCTGAGCTAAATCCCCAGCCCCAGGAAAAGTTTCATATTTACAGAATTGTCAGCTTCCCCATCTCCTCCCCTGCACCCCCACCCCATGTATTCTGTGCTCTGGAATCCAGGGGTGGAGCAGTAGCATTCCCATTAAACAGGAATGAGTAATTCAAATCCAAGCTCCATGGCAAATCAGCTTTCAGCACTAGGTGCAGTTCCTTTAATGAAGCCTTTTTCTCTCCATGATGTGAAGCCATTAAACACTGCGAAGTTTGAGTATGTAAAATATTTTGTTTATCTGGCCCTTCTCAAAGGTACTGTCTGTCATCATTGATGTCTGCAGTAAATATAGCAACAGCAGCATTGGATGTGTGAAGCGATTAGATTTATGAGACACATAAACTGCAAGGCTTCTAATAACCATAAATCCTAACTTCAATCATAATACCCGTATTAGTGTCGTGTTTTCTGGAGGATTTTATGTTTCTAAAAATATCTTAATTGTGGTTACCATGTTTACCCTGTAATTCCTCTAATTTGAAAGTGAAAAAGCTGTGCCAGAGATGGGCCCGAGGAACCAGGCCTCCCTCCTCTGGTATTGTTATATGGGTGGTGGGGCAAGATGGATTGCCCATCTTGCATGTTTTGCAATTAGATTAGATGAATTTCCTTAGAAAAAAGAGGGTCCCCACTAATAAGGAACAATTGATGGCAAAATCAAACATGGGGGTGGGGAAGGAAGGGTAGGATCTTTGTCCTGCCTCTTCACTCCTCTCCTTTACCTCATCCCCTGTCCCCAGGGAGCTTCTGCATGGATGCCTCTAACATGATTTCATTCTAATTATTTGGCATCATTTGAAAAACCTTTGAAGGCATGCCAACCATCAGTCGATTCTTCTTTTGACCGAGCCTCAAGTGTTAGTTCATGTTCTTGATACAAGATTCTTGGGCTATGAAGTCCCTCTTTGACATTTAAGGATAAAAAGAAGAGCCTCTTAAAATAGTGTGGCATTTTCAGCTTAGCTCATGTATGTGTGAGTGTGTGTTTGTGAGCACGCACACTTATACACACATGCACACACACACACTAGCATATTTTTCAAAAATAATTTTTGAATTTAAAAAGAAAAAATATTTATGTACTAGCATTGTTCTGTCCAAAGTTTGGTCTCTTGGTCCTACTATTTAAAATGCAGTTCTGTCAGAGTTACGGTAAAATCAGTTTGAGTGCAATGATGATTTTTGTGTTGGTTTAGAATTTGAGAGATATTCAAGACCTCCCCTCCCCAATTTATTCTTTGAAAGACAATTCTACACAGATACCATTGAATTCCAGAGATGGAGACATAGAAATACTTACCAATGAGTATTTTTTAAAAACTTTTTTTTCCTGAATAGATAGAATATAAGCTCATTAGATGGCATTCTAATAACAAAGATGTATGAAGTCAATGCATAATTTCATTCTTTAAAGATTACCACTGTTAACAGTTTGGTATATATCATTGTATGCTTTTTCCTGTTCATATCCAAATATATTATATGTTATTTTTTCACCTAATAATATATCATAGGCGCTCTCTTGGAGAAGGAAATACATATTTGTCTCAATCTTTTAAACTCTTTTGCAGTACTTCATAATATGGTTGGACCGTAATTTATTTAAATTTTCCCCTACTGATGGGCATTTAATGGTCTTCAATTTTTTTTCTTCTAATGTGTCTGAGAACACCCTGTCCATGTATCTTTAGATCTTAATGGCAATATTTCTGCAGAACAAATTCCTAGAAGTGATATTAAAAGTTTTAATGACTACTAAGCTGATAGATTAATATGTATTAAAAATTGTTTTAAAATTATATACCACTTTCCAGTTTTATCAATAACATATGAAAGTGCTGTTTACTTACATTGCAACATGGGTGATATCCATTTCATTTACGCTTACTCTGGCCCTTTAATGTTGACTCATGGCTCAGATCAAACTTTCTCATTATTTTAATTTGCAATTTCTTGGATTAATAAGATTTGGAAATTTATACAGATATATACTTTATTTTTATTATCTTTCATTCCTCTCCTTCTTATTTTCCATTGTGTTCATCTTTTCCATCCTAAAGTACAGATGCTTTTTATACATTATGTGACTACTAAAGATGGAAATAATTTTCTAAGTATTTTATTTTTAATGTATGATGTACTGCATTATGTATACATTTTATATTTTCATGAGAAGCTCTATCAATCTTGTCCTTTATGATTTCTTACCTTTGTGTTCTGTAAAAAAAAAAAAACCATAAGGGCCAGGGATGTAGCTCAGCAGCACAAGTGCCTGCCTGGCAAGCACAAGGTCCTGAGTTTGATTCCCGGTACCAACTCCACCCCTAAAAAAATAATAAAAATGAAAAAAACTCCCCCCCAAAATAATAAAAAAATGTGTTATACCACCAGATGATAAACATATTCTCCTATCTTTACTTTTAGTTAAGTGTCTGGTTTTTTTTTTTTTTAAAGGTTGAGATCTTTAATATAGCATTAATTTGTTTTGGGGTACGACATAAGATAAATACCTGATTTAATCCTCTCCAAATAGTTAGAAGTCCTCATAGCATTTATGAGTCAGCTCTCCTTTCTTTACTAACTTTTAAATTCTATACTTAAAGTCACTAAACACCCATATTTTCTGATTGGTGTCTGTATTCCACGTTCCATCAATTAGTTCATATCAGTCTTGTGGAACTCCTCCCCATCATTCACCCTCTAGCCTACCATTCTTTGGGGCCAGCTCCATGCTGTGTATATGTGTACAATGTAGTTGGTATATCCTCATAATACCTGATCTTTCCAGTGACAGATACTTGACCAAAGATGGTCACGTCCTACAGAGAGTTGATGTTAGGACAGATGGAAACTGAAGGATTTTTCTCAAAGCAACTGTTGCAGTTTGGGACTTTGCAAGGTGAGCAATAATACAATACAGGACTTATTTTATAAGATTATTTTATAATAGTCACCCAAAGAATCACTTACAAAAAGAGTTCAGGAAATCCATCCACACACTAAAGACCAAAGAATTCAGCTGAGGGCCTGGATCCCATGATAATGTCCTGAATGAGTTTACCTGAAGACATAGAGCCCATAACAATGCACCCCACCAGTCCAACTGAAGGTCAAGAGCCCAGGATAATGGGCTGTTTTATGCAGGCCTGTTTTATGGATCTGCACTGAGAAGGCCCAAAGGTCCCAGTGGTGGGACCTAGAAAAGTCTATGCCAACAGGATGAAGGATCTGTGCTAGCAGGCTGAGGGATCTGCACTGAAGCCAGGAAACGACACTCAGAGCAAGAACCAGAGCTCCCCGCAAAAGTACCACAGCCATCCTCAGCAACACTGAGGTCCTGAGCTCCTCCGATGATGAGGAAAGCCAAGTTCCCATCAGGAAAGCCCACATGACAAGCTTCTCCAGGAGACTGCACAGTGCACCATCTTCCCCTCTGGAGCCAGAAAGCAATGCTCAAAATGAGGACCAGAGCTTCCCCATAGTGAACTGCAGCCATTCTCAGTGACAACGAGGTCTTGAGCTCGTCCTTTGATGAGAATTGCCAAGTTCATCAGGAAAGCCAGCATGACAAGCTCCTCCAGGAAAATCAACAGCCCCTTACAGCTTCTAACAGCATCCAACAACTTCTCCCAGACTCCCAACAGCTCACAACAGCTCCTAACTTCTTCCTCTCCAGTTCTGTTTCCTATGCTGCTGGCAACAATCCTCAGGTGGGCCTCCCACACCCAGCACCACGCTGACTCAGTTCAGCTGGGGGTTACAAGTTGACCATCAGTTGTGAAGCCGCCACGGCAATGGCATCCCAATATCTACCTCTCTAGAAGTCTTGGTGACTACTTCACCATGAGAACTTAGAGGCTGAAGAGATAATTGAAGAAAATAAAGCATATGTGCAGAAAAGGCAGACTTCTTCCTTTTAGTTTACTTTTGAGACCTGTCTGGATTCCATACTTTGAGCTCATCGGCACACTCCTGCAGACCCTCTCTTCCGTGAAAATGCTGGATCATCCATGACTTTTGCCACACTGAGTTGTAGAGGTCTTAAATAATAACGAGTCTCAGAAAGATAGGTTGGCAAAGCCATTTGCTTCTTAATAAAATCTGAAGATCTACCTGGAAGGTAGAAACATTATTGTTGGAATTTCAGAAAGCATTCAACAGACTAGCATAGAAAAGAAAGTCCAGGTTCTGCTTTCAGCTAGTCCAGCTTGGTAGCCAAGGGTAATGTGAAGAGCATTGGAGAAAGGAGAAACCCAGCCCTATGTACTACAGAGCCCTGTAGCCTTGCATGAGAATTACTTAACTTCTCTGAGCTGTTTTTAGAGAGGATAAAACAGGGCAGTTGTGCTTCCTTTGACATTCTTGCCACACTTGTGGCAGGGACCAGGTGTACTTGGTGGAATGTAAAATACCATTTTCATGGATGTTATTCTTAGCCATCATAGAACCTCTAAAACTGCTCTGTGCTCTCAGGGGTGAAGAGTTTGTGAAGTCAGTAGCTGATCACATGCGATGGTCAGACATGATGATAAAAGGTGCAGAGTAAGGCTGGATCTTAGGCAGGAGCTCCGGGCAACACCCCCCAAGGTGGGGTAGGGGACATTCTTATTCTACTTTGTAGGAAGCTGACCTCTGGGTCAGGTATGGAGTGCAAGGCCGAGGTGGCCCTCCCATGCTGTGCAATGTGGCAGTCCTACTTCTGGACCACAGCTAAAGAGACCGCGCTCTTGTGCTCATCGAGCTGGGAGTGGAAGGGAACATTGGTTAAACATAAAAAACAAACCTCAACTTGAGGAATTCCCCTGGCAGCTTTGTCACAGCTGTGTTGTCCAAGCCTTTTGGAAAAGGCTGAAAACATTAGGAAAAGCATGGGTCTGGCTGGTACCCGAAGGCGCACACCCCATAAAGTGTGTCAGCACCCCATAAACATGCCACTTTTAATGGCAAGTGCATGTCCCTATTCACCACCATCATTTATTCTACCACAAAATCTCCCGGAACTTTGTTTCCAGAATTCCTTTTATCTTAACCATTAAACCAGCCTTGGAGAGATATTGAGGTCAGTTGTCCTGGACCTAAGTCATATCTGCCCTGACCTCACCTGAGCAGTAATCTAACTAGCGACAGACGTTGTTGAGTAATGAGAACAACCTTGTGGCAGGCTTCCTGATCGGCTGGCATACGTGGAAAGCTGGACCCATCAATCGTCCTGTAATGCTTTATGAATGCTCACCCTGGAATAGGGGTGCTTTAAAACATCTGCTTTGGTGAGATAATGAACATGGGTGAGTGCCCGCAGTTAGAGAATGTTAAAGGATCATGCAGTTAAAGGGACATGCGCATGAGGGAAGAGGGTCCCATGGCCAAACATACCCACAAACATGTGAGGTGATGCTGTTGGAACTGTGTCAGAAGGACTAAAGTGAGGGCAGCAAGACAATACAAAACAAAAGGCCCAGCTAAGTCTAATTACCCTGCCCCTGAGAAAAAGAACCCAGGAAGACAAAAGGAGCAAAAGAATGGGTCCTTGGCTGAGTGGGAAGACTTGCCACAAAGCAAGGAATTTTGCAGTAGGAGACTTCTAAGTTTCTGTCCAGGAGAAGTTTCAAATGGCGACGCCCAGCATGAACATGGCGATGTCACTAGTGCTGTGAGAGGAAAGGCAGTCAGCTCCCAGATCAACTGTATGGGCTGAAGCTCCAGCCCAGACTGCACACCACAGGGAGAAGAAGAGCAAGAGTTAGGGGGAGGTGACAGGTGAGTCAGCTATTTTTGAGGAATCATAGAAGGTGACAGAGGTGAAAGATTGCAGGGCAAGTGTGTCTTGATATCAAGGAAGGAAATTCTAACAAATATAGAAGACTAAGGTTTTTGATGATCTTCTGCCTAATTTTGGAATATGCTATAACATACTGTATGAGCCCCTAGAAGTAGACAAAGTCTTATTTACTCAAGAACTATGTAGGTTCATAAAAATAATTCATTTTAATGCAACCAACTCTCCTCCTAGTTCCTCTCTCTTTCATGTGAGAAGTTGGCTAGATAAGAGAATTTTTCAGACACAGTGTGCCTCTCTTCTTTAATGGTATTTGATATTTCTCATCTTGTGACTAGTATGAAAAAAGGGTTATATATGTATAAATAATTATATCATTAAATTTGTCATTGGTAATAGCATGGTTAAATTAGCATAATAATTATATTGCATATATAATATTGATGTTATATATTATGTTATATAAATATTATTTGTATAAGAGGGGAAATATGTGAATAAGATGGAAACATTTAGAGTTAAGTGGTAAAAAAGCTGCTTGACAGATTAATGTCAACTGGAGGAGGTAGACTAGTAGAGTGCAGGGTTATACAGAGCCATCTAATTAGAGCTAATTAGAAGAGCAAATCCCACCCACCCAGGGCTATTACAACAGAATCAGTGGGAATAGGGCCCAGAAATCACCATTTTTAACAGCTCTCCAGATGATCCTCAAGCATACGCACAAGTCTATATCTTCAGACCTAACTCCTCCCGTAAGTTCTGGACTTGTGTACTAGCAGAGTCCTCAGCATCTCTACTTGCACATCTAACAAAAAGAGTCTTCATCTTCTCAAAGAGATTCTTTGTCTCTTCCTTGAGGAAGTGGTATCACCATCCAATTAGAAGCTTAGGCAAAACCCAGGAGTTGCTTCTTTCCCCCTAAATCCTATATTGCCTTTATCTCTACAGATATCATGATTCTCCCATTTCTAACGATTACCAGCACCACCAAGTGTAGTTGAAATTCTCTAAGGTATTGCAGTTACCTCCACCATTCTCTCTACCTTCACTTTTGTTCCCAGTTCCTTCTTCTTAGAGTCTAGTTTTACCTTTGATGTCTTACTGCATGGATAATTGATCCCCACTCTTTTGTCTTGGCCTACAAGACCACCTACATCTGTTCTTCATTTGAGCTACTACCTTTCATGATCTCACTCCAGAGACTTCTCCAATGGACATTCAAACTCAACTTTGTCCCTGGAGTACATGTTTCTCCTATTTCGGTCAACTCCTCTGAGACCCTCTCAGCTAGAGTTTACCTGTTTGTCAAAAAATGGAACCATTTCTCTACATCTTCACCAATACTTGTTATTTTCTCTTTAGTTGTCAGAAATAGCTATCCTAAGGAATGTGAGTCTATGTAATTTCAAAGACTTGGTTGGTATTGGAAAAATTAGTTTGTGGAAGACCTCTGTGAATTTGTACAACTTTATCAAGGAGGATTCAATAGTCCATACGTAGAAGCAAAAACCACCCCTTAGCTAGTGGGATCAAGGGCTCGATTGGTGGATAAGATGGAGTCATTACAAAGCAGTTGTTCTGGAAAAGAATAAAACAGATGTCTTTCCCTTAGCAACTACTAGATAAAGGATATACCCATCCTGCAACAGTGAAAAACACATTACTGTTTCATTTATAAATTCCTTGTTTCTGGTGATGCATTATGGCTAATTTTATCTCAAAGACTATAAAATAATATGTTGACTATATTGATTGGTCATTCTCCTGTGAAAGCTCAGTTCTTTTCAATCTATTTTTATTTTCCCATCTCCAAGAACTTCTGTTCAAATAATTCTCTTGGTTGTTAAGGAGACATACTGGAGCTGGGCAGAACGTTGGTGGTTTTCCTAATGAGCTGACCAGACCAAGCTGATTTCTTCCAGAGAAACTAAGGGCCCTGTACTCTATTCTTCAGAGGCTACTTCTCCTCCCAGAATGTGACAGAGCCTAGGTATGTGATGGGAATGATAGTGGGCTACAGTTGGTATAGCATCCCAAGCAAGGACTCACCATGACCTCTCAGTGCTGGTCAACAGCACATACACTATTTGGGTCTGTTCTGTCTGAGATTGTTTCAATGCAATTGTTTCACTTTGCAAAGAGAAGTATGCACAAAGGGGTAAATGGAAAGGTTAAGGGCCTAGAAGTCTAGAACAGTTGAATGGACAAATGGCATTTGCCTTGGAGAGTACAGAGCTGGTCCTCTCCAGGAAGGAAGGGACTGAGCTATGGGAAACGTCTTCAGGTCTTTAGGGGACCATGAGGTACAAGAAAATATGTGTTCCACAAAGCAGCATTGAAACGCATGCCAGTGTTATAGGAAAGTATTTTGCTTCTGTATGAAGAGGATTTTATTGGAGCTAAAAGCAAGAAGGGCAGCTGCTTTTAGAAACTGACAAGCAGACAGGAAAGTGATAGGCTTAACATTCCCCAGATCAGAAGAATCAATTAGACTTATGTTCATCAGCTTTCTATTACTGTGACAAAATACCTGAGATAATCAATTTAAAATGAAGAAAGGTTTATAGTTTTGGAGGTTTTAGTCTATGACTGGTTGGTCCCATTTTTTTGGGCTTGCAGCAAGACAGCACATCATAGTGGAAGCACACGACAGAGGAAGCTGCTTACCTCCTGGTAACTAGGAAGCAAAGAGAGGGAGAAGGCAGCTAGGGCCAATATTCCTATTAAAAACAACGCCACCAAATAACCAGAAGACTTCCAGCTAAGCCTCACTTCTTAACATTTCTACCACCTTCCCATAGTGCCATGTGCTGGGGATCAAGATTTTAACACATGAGCCTTTGAGGGACACTTACGTAGTAACAATCATAACCTACTGACATTAAGGCAGAAGTGATTAAATAGCAGAATCCGTAATTTCCACTGCTGAGGAGCAGAGTGCATTCAGTGGTGTTGCACAGAGCTTCCTAGTGCTCTGATTCTGCATCAGGAAAGGAATCTATTGTTATATTTTATTGCAAGCAACACATGGCCCTTCTCACAAAAAGGACCAAGGTATACAATTTATTGATACAGGAGACAAAGGTTTTGAGGCTAGAGCCAAAGATTGCTGACCTGCAAGGAAGACCCAGATATCAAAAATATAGCCAAAGCCTCAACAGCAGAGCAGGCAAGCTAGAACCTTCCATGGAATTGTCTGAGAGGGTCTCAGCTCCTAAAGGTCATGCTGCACCAGACTATACAGGTTTAGGTGGAGAATTAGCAATAGGGCCCATGCAGAAGCAAGGCATGAACTTCCTCTCCCAAAGAGTGAGCGGTGACAATCATGTTAGCTGCAGAAGAGGTGGTAAAAATGCAGCTTCTTTCCTCTGTTTGGGGACAGACCATATACTACAAAATCTCTTCATGCTTGAGGCAGAAACATTCAGAACTTGAATTAAATAAAAGCACACAGGTTAGTTTCTAAATCTATGGGGGGAGTCATACATATTGGAATACTTAACACTAGTTTTAACTTCCCTATGAAATAAAGTCTGAATTCAGTTTAATAATCTTCCTTTTCACCCCCCTTCAACTGTAGGATCTATTAGACCCTATTCAGGCTGAGGGATGGCTTCTACTTCCTAACATTTGCTCTTCTTTCTGGACAAGAGTTTCCTTAAAATACGTATTTTGTTAGTGAGTCTGCACTGGGTGTGGGATTCTGGCCAATTAAATACTTGTGGGTCTGCTTAGGTAAGCTGCAACAATTCAGTTTTTTCCACTTCTTCTCTCATGCCAAAAATCACTAAGCAAGCTATGAAGAGACAGATGACATATCAGTGACTCCTTTTTCACTGGTGTGTGGGAAGAGAAAAACAAAATCCTCTGTTGTGGGGAGCTCTTACTGCATATTTTGTCACTGCTGATTGTTAACTACTGTCAGATAATAGTTTGGGTGATTAATTGACCTTTCTCAGCAAAAACAGTAAAGACTATTTAATACAGCAGAAAGCATGTTTCGTTGCACTGCTATCTCTATCACGGAGTGTTTTTTCACCCCCTCCACTCCAACTATACCTGCTCTGAAAATAATACTACAAATATTTCCTCCCCTTCGTTGTGGGTTTTCACCAGAAGTCTTCAGATTGATTGGAAAATGCTATTTTTGGCATCACTAAGGCAGCTTATTTTACTCTGAAGATGAGTTATTTATTAATGAAAGAAATCCAGGAACAATGCACATGCAGGAGACTTTACTCAGGTTTCTGTTTCTGAAACTTTGCCAGTCACTCTTACTGTAGCTTGGGCGCAGCGGACTTGGTCAGAGCTGGAACCTATTTACCGGTGCTGCTAGTGTCTATACCTGTACCTGTGGGGCATTTTCTTTATGCAAAATGCTGCAAGAGATTGAAAACTGAACTGTCTTGATCTGACACTTCAGGAACTCACTGTGTGGCTAGGAAGATATACACAAATGCAGGGTGTATTCTGGTTTTCCAGGGTCATTTTCCAGACAGCCGCACTCTGCCATGGCTTCCCTTGAAGAAGGTGACTTCTGCCCCAGCTTCCCTTCAGCTCTTGGCTCATAACCATAGCCAATTCCTGGCTGTCCTGTAGTCACCACCAATGGAACACTCGTAACAGAATGCACCGTGTTTTCACCACTCCAGCTCATTCTCTCAATTCCAACAAATGGTGCCCTCCTGTCACCTAAAGCTACAGAAAATCTGAGGGCAATTTTACTCCTGAACAATTCCTCTCTCCCTTTATCCACCCAGCTGCTCCTGCCTTATTTCATAGCATACCACCAATTAGTTCTCAGCTAGACATTTGCACCAATTTCCAAACAGGCTCTGACTCCTGCACTCTACCTTCACCTTGCCCTCAAGAGCCATCTCTCTAAACGGAAAATCTAATTCTACTCTGTGGCTCTTTACAATCCTCCAGCAATTGTAGATGATGTACAAGTTCCTTAGCAGGGGATGCGGCTGCATTCAATCTGACCTATGCCTGCCACTCCTGTGGAACTTCCTGCATTCTGAGGTTTGCCTCTGCCTGACCTTCTTTACCCCCAGTTACCTACACTCTCCCACCTTCTACTGCCCTCTTCCATCTCCACTCACCTGCCAGGTATCTTTCTCATGTATGCACAGCCTCCCCAGTAAGCATTGTCTTAGTTACTTTTCTCTTGTTGCTGAGATAAAATACTCTGACACTCAAAATTAAAAGGGGAAAAGTTTATTTAGCTCACAGTTTGTAGTCCATAATCAGCTGGCTTCAAGGCAGGGTGGTGCATGGGAGAGGGGCAACAGTTCAGGGCGGTGGAAGACAGCAAAAGCAACAAGGGCAAAAGGGGGAGACAAGCCTCTTCCTCCCCCTTTATCTTATCCAGACTGCCGGGATTAGGGTGGTGCCAATCCAATCAGTGGGTTTATCCTGCAATCACCCACTGTTAATCCCAGCACCACTAATCCTAGCAATAAACCATGAATCAATCTAGATTCAGCTACGTCTGAAAAAGCCCCATCTAAAAGTGCATAAAGCTTTGTGTGTGTCGGGGCAGGGGGACATCTAGCACAAGCCAAACAAGCATTTTCTGGGCATCTGGGTAGATTTGGCTTCTCGTGGTACCCCTGAATCACCCTGGACTTGCTTCCAGGAGACACCCTAACATCACATGAATTTCATTTGTCTGAAATCTACCTTTCTCATTGTAAAGTCCAGTTTGGCAAGCTTTTACTAGTAGGTTTATGTCTGTCACTTAACACAATATCTGCTATAATGAGTTCAGTTAATGCTATGGATGAATCAATTAATAACATTGCACAGAAACTGGTCTTTGGATAATTCTCTTTTTTTTCATTGGTACATTAACATTACAGTCTCAAGGTGCATCCATTTTCCTACAATTAGTAATTTTTTCTTTTTCTTATTCTCTTTCTTTTTGTCCTTCCTTTTCTTGTTTCTGAGTACAGGTGTTTTAAGATTTTGTTTGTTTCTCTATTTCCTGATGACATAGAAGGAATAACAGCTGACAAAGGCAGAAAGAAAAAAAGTTGACTATAAAAATGGGTATGAAAGAATTAGCATGTTTTACTTTAAAAGATGCTTATGAATGTAATATCTTTATGTAAAGATGTTATTGACTGAACATTTGTGTTCTCCCAAATTCCTATGTTGAAACCCTAACCCCAATGTGGTGGCATATGCAGATGGGGCCTCTGAGTCAGATGAGGTCCTGAGGGTGGGACACCCAGGATGGACTATGAGTTTTCCAAAAGGGACAACATAGAGTGCACCCTCTCTATACATGCACAAGAAGCACATGAGCACACAGAAGGATGGCAGCCACCTAAAGCCAAGAGGCTCCAGAATGAAATCTATTTTGGTGACACCTTCATCTTGGACTTTTTAGCTTGCAGAACTATGAAAAATAAATTTTTGTTGTTTTATTAAGCCACCCAGCTGATGGTACAGTAGTTTGTTATGACAGTCTTAGCAGGCTATGACAAAGTGAAATTTTTTTAGGGGATGGATGCCGGGAATCAAACTCAGGACCTCAGGCTTGCCAGGCAGTGCTGCACTGTTGAGCTATATTGTAGGCCCTCAAAGTGAATATTTTAATGATAGAATTCCATGTAATAGGATAGATTGGTGGGGAAATATATTTTGCAATAGTTCATCACTCTGTTCTCTCACTCAAATCACACCCTGTAGGCAATGACCTTGGGTTACCTTAAAGATACAATGTTATCTGATATGATATCTCTGAGAATTACTAAATCTGACCCAATGAAAAATATTAAGTCCATCTTCATAATTCTAGATACATTTCTAAAATGGCTTTTTCCCCCTATTGGTAATTCCAGACATTCTTTAGGATTTGCTTCTCAGCTTTTCCTGCTTCTTTGGTAGCTGAGGTGACGACAGTAACTTTATTTGTCCTCTATGCTGACCGCTCCTCTTCTCCTGCCAACAAGATGCTTGGTAACAGGTGACGGAGTAGAGAAGGGCAAGGGCAGTGATCTGAGATGTTCCTTTGTGCTCCAGTGTGAGCCAAAATGATATTTCAGTACCAGCCAGAGGCCAGTGGGGATCAGCCAGCTTCCTTGGGATGACCATGAAGAAACACAGTCATTGCCAAGTGAACAATTATATTCTCAATTTCAAGCTTGAAAGGGCAGATGCTGCGGGTGATTTTTATGGCAGAATCCCAACAATGCCCATTCCTGTTATCATCTTACCTGATCTTTATACCTGGAAAACAATTCCGCTCTGTGGTACACTTGTTAGGCTGCTGTGTGGCATGCATTTTCAGTATTGCTAGGTAATGAGAACACAAATGACGGCAAGACACGGCATACAGTCATGAATACTGACATGTTTATGATCTACTTAAAGCAATCTTTTAGCCAAACTCATCACCGAAAGTTATTTGGTTTCATATCTATTTACTTTTAAACCAGTGCTTCAGCATACTATCATACAGGATCATTAAAAATGTTTCCCACTTTGTAGGTCTATCCATACTTTTACAAAATACAATGAAAGGAATTATTAGAATAATGAGAAAAGACACATAAAACACAGACACCTATTTTTATTAGACTCAGACATTAGCAAATGGTATTAACATTTTCAACATTTGCTGTCCATTTCTGTTTCTACCTGTCATTGACCTATAACACGTAGGGGAACGACTGTACTTCAAGTTGTGTAGACCAATGACTGAGGGAGCCTTTAGGTTCTGCCTTTAGAGCCAGTCTCTTGGAATCACCTGGGACTTTTCTAGTCCAGCAAAACATAGGAACTTTCCTCCAAGTCCATAATCTTGGATCCCTCTCCAGTGGGAGGGCAGTGTGCCTGGACACTGGACCAAACGAGGTGAATTTATATGTGTTTCACTCATGCCAGCTACTGATTTAGCCTGAAAGGCAGGATTACAGCATCTGTGGGCAGGGCCCTTAGGAAAATGTGGCAGAGGTGGTATAATGTCAGCTGTCTTTTTCTCCAAAAGCGCTCTTTGGTGTATTTAAGGCTTGTTAGAATTAAAAACAAAGCACATAGGAATGATAAGAACAGGAAAAGATAGTGGCTAAAGGTTATGCAGATTGATTGGCAGTGAGGTCTCATGAGACTGGGACAAAGGTCACAAGGAGCTGAGAAACAGCGATTCCAGGAGCAGGGAGGGCAGAGATGAGAGAGGCTAGGAAAGTAGCTAGGGAACACTTTTCCTAAAGGTGAATTTTCTTAATAGGAATTTTAAAGCCACTTTTTAACCGTTTGCCTCAGTGGTATAGTAAAGACACAGGCCAAGAATCATGCCCAGGAAAAGCCCAGAGCTTATAATGTCAGAAGCCATCTCCTGACTTTAGAAAATATGAATGCAATATATATTAATGTGACCTCTTT
>NW_004955403.1:20861845-20883919 GCF_000276665.1 Chinchilla lanigera
TTATAAAGACTTTCTGTGGAGTGGTCAGAATTCTGTGAGCTGAATGGGAGCTGTAACCATTTCTTGTAGATTTGCAAAGATAAGCTTCAAGAAAGAAAATATACTTGGTGATAAATATGTCATATAGATATGAATTAGAAAACAGTATAAACCTTGGTACAAGTCTCAACTAAAAACAGTGAGACAATCTGTGCCCTTTCTTTATGTTAAAAGTGTTTGCTAGCTATATCATAAGGAAGTTCTCACAAGTTAATCACCAGAGAGTATATTTAAATGTTTCTGAAGCAGTTTGCCAAATACGGTGTGATTGCTTTGCATTTGTTATGAATGCCAGCCCTGGTACATAAGACCTGTCAGAATTAAACAACTGGCTGACACTTATTTTCCTATTTGAAAATTCAGATTCTATAAACCTGCCCTAATTCAATGCTTTTCAGCTGAGCTCTATGAGACCTTCATCCTCGATGAAATCCCGTAAGCTCACACTGAGGAAGTCAATCTCTTATTCAGTCTACCTAAATAATGTTAATTGCATAATACATACATTTATAGCCATGGAGTGAACATTCTTATCTTTTACTTTCCTAGTCCAAAGCCATTCCTGAGTTTGAGGAATCGCCTACTTTAAGAGGCAGATGGGGAGCAGAATCTTCCTTCCACTGAGATGCTGGAAATGCTGAAGAACATGTTTTTCTAAGCCTGCCAGAGTTTGCACTCAGAGACAGATATGCAGGGAAGTAGGAGTGGTGGAGAAATCATGCTAGGCAGTCAGTGGCAATTGCTGAGGCAGGTGAGGTGTGCAGTGATTGTGACAGGGGCGATCTCACCAAGCTGGTTCTGTGTGTCAGGGCACAGACTAGTACTGGTTAAGAACTAGACTGCAGGCAAGCAAGTGAAGTTTCTTCTGTATTTACAGCTGCTCTCCATTGCTGGCATTCCCACCTGAGCGTCCTCCTGTCAGCTCAGTGGCGGCGGTGTAAGATTCTCATAAGAGGGCAAACCTTACTGTAAACTGAGCACACAGGAGGTCTAGGTTGTGCGCTCCTTTTGAGAATCTAATCCCCAAGTCATCTCACAGCCTACCTGATCTGTGGGAAAATTGCCTTCCATGAAACCAGTACCTGGTGCCAAAAGGATTAGGGATGCTGCTGTAGGTGATTTTGTTTGTGACCCTGGCCACACGGCCTGCACCTTTCCTTCCTATTTTCTGACTGGTTTCCCAGTTTTCCTACTGATGCGGTGAGCTCTTCCATATACTGTATACCTTTTCGTTTAATCTAGAGTTGGACCCTGGAGCTTGCAATTAAGAAACCCTATGGATACACCTTTTAATACTGAGACTAGGAGAACTTGATCATTGTTGTAATGTGTGTTTTCTCATCCGAAGTGCACAGATGGTGTACTTGCTTTTAGAGCATTTTATGGAACATTTATGGCAAATCCTAGGAATTAGTTCTGGCTGTTGTAAGGTGGAGCTAGATGAGTCCTGCCCAATGTTGGACAGGGCAGGTAACCTATTATTCCGGGATGCTCACAGTTTGTACTTGGGCCAATCTCACATGCTGCTGTCTGGGACCTTGCATAGCGCATACAATGCCTCTGAGCATGAGAAACAGGCTTCTCTTCTTCCAGGTGGGTGCAGCCTTGTGGCACGATCATGCTTGGTGAGTCGAGCTGGTGCTAGAGTTTTGTTCCATGTTACCCTCTCAGGTGCGACTCTGTACAGGGTATAATCTATACAATCGCATAGGGTAGCCATACTAGCCCCTACTAGAATACTTCCAATAACTCTCATCTCAGGCCTCAGGAAGCTTACAGTCTAGACAGAAAAGTAAGATACAAGTATGCAGAAAAACTAAGCATCACTGAAAGATTTTGATAGCAAAGGAAGGTGACTGTATTAGTCAGGGCTCCCTGACTAATAAGAACTGGCTCACACAGTTGTGGAAGGTGCAAATCTGGACATCTGCAGGGGCAATCCCAAGCTAGAGACCCAGGAGAGCCATGGTGTACTTCTTTTAGTCTGAAGGCTAGCAAGCTTGAGACCCAGAAAGAGTCAATGTTTCACTGCAAGTCTGAAGGCAAGAAAAAAGCTGCTGTCCCAGCATCTTAGCCACTTTCCTTGTTGTTGGGACAAAATATCTGATAGCCACAACTAAAAGAAGGAGAGGTTTACTTTGGCTCACAGTTTGTAGAGGTTTCAGCCTTGGAGGCTGGCTCTAAGGCAGGAGGGATGGCAGAGGGGCGTGGCAGACAGAAAGCAGAGAACAGCAAGGCAGAAGCCAGGGAGGGAGACATACCCTTCCAGACTACATCGTCAGCGACCTGTCTCTTCTGACCAGCCCACCTTCTAACATCAAGGCGGCTATACTACCTCATAGCACAATTACCTGCCAACGGTCCCACCTATGACTGCATGAGGCTTGGGGTGGGGAGACATCTAGCTATAAACCATAACTCCCAGTTTGAAGTCTATCAGGCAGGAAAATTTTATCTTACTTGTGGGGGGCAGGATCTACTTTTTGTTTAATTTAGGCCGTCAACTGATTGGATGAAACCCACTCACACTGGGGAAGGCAGTCGGCTTTATTCAATCCACTTAAGTATGTTAATTTCATCCAAAACCACTCTAGCAGAAATAGCTAGAATTAAATTTGACCCAATATCTGAGTGCCTCACTATTCAGTCAAGTTGACACATTAAAATTTGCCATCTCATGGACATACTAAAGCTTGCAATATTTAATTATTTGATGGAATATACAGTAATAAATATTCTGTAGTGTCCAGGAAGGTAAGATAACTTCCATCTGTGGTTGCCTTGAAAGAAGATAGGTGGAGACTGCTAAAATCGAAGAGCTGGAAAGCGAAAGCTAAAGCCCCACCCCCTTAAGCGGGAGTGCCTACCTTGAACAGTAAATAGTCTCCCCAAAGATAAAGCCCAGATTCCACAGCCTGGGGTACAAAAGGCTTCACAATTGAGGGAATTCTCCTTGTTTTGGTCTGACTTCTCAAAAGGCTTTCTTTCTGAACTGTCCCAGCAATCCACCCATCCCTTCAGTCAATATTTGCCAAGTCCTACTTGTGCTAGGTGCCATGAAGAAGCCACAGTCCAAAAGGCTGACTGCTAGTCCCACCAACAAGGCTTGTCTCTCATTCCTGTTCTACCTCACCTGAATGAACTCTGGTCCTTCCTCTCAAAGTCCCTTTAAAGATCCATCTTTCCCATGTAACTCCATTGTCACCTTACTATAAACAATTCTCTTTGCAGTCACAAAAGCAATTATTTTTGGTGAAATTTATCTGGAAATAGTGGCAGATCAGCTACTTCATGTTGAATTGTTATCTAAGTGTTTTGTTCTTTGGCTTTTTCCCCCTTTTACATATTTTATGTTCCTTTCCTCTCTCCAACTGGATTATAAACCGTGAGATTATGCTAGCTTCTTGATGTCTTTTATAAGTGCTCTGATGGTTAAGGTCATCAATTTAATTGGCTTGGGAGTTGCCAAGGGGACTAGTGAAGCACAGTTCTGGGTGTGTTTGGGTGGGTCATGAGAGTGTGAGCTCTGATGCTATATCTGGTCCTTGCCCCTGACTCTCTGGTGCTGGTCCCCTGCTCTGCTTCCTTACCACTGTGAACTAAGCAATTCTATTACACCACACCCATCAGCCATGGAGTCAGCTGAAATCCTTCAAACTGTGAGCCAAATTAACCTTGCCCTTGTGAACTCATGGGTAATTTGTCTCAGTGAAGGGAAAGCTGACTAATACAGATGCTTTCAGAACAAATATGTGATATTTGCTGTTGACACTGAAACCCTAACTGATAATAATGTCAAAAAGGGACAACTTTCCCCTTGTCACAATCGCAGATACGTAGATTTAGAATTGAGACACTTCATTAATGGAGCAGGGACTGGTTTGCCCACGTGTTCTAAGGAAGAAGAGTTTGCTCAGGTGGTCATAAATGTAATTTCAAATTTAAATGCATCCATGGAAACAAGGAATACATGAAAGGGGGAGCCCAGCAGGCAGAGCCCATGGTATTCTCAGAAAATAAGGCCTTATTAATGTTCACTCCATCGTTCCTTTTAGAAACAGCAGTTCTTAATTGCAAAAAAATGTATAAATTGGTTTCCAAAGGGATTTTAATGCCAGAATAGCCCCAGTATTGACTAGAAAGAAGAAAAGGGAGCACACGATCCTCCTTTTCCATGTATATACAAACTCTCTAATTATCTGACATTTTTATAATTTCACTTAGAGGTCACCAATGATAATTCATTTCCTGATTCTGAGTACTGAAGTAGAGGCAGATTACTATGGAAGAGTAAAGTAAACAGCATTAGTAATAAAGTCAAGCATCAATTTTTCATTTCAAGACCAATCACTAAACTTTTAGCCGAAACTGCATGTGATGCATTGTAGGTGTCCTTATATATCAATAAAATTGATTTAAACAAGTTTAATCAAACTCACAATTAGAGCAAAATTGGCAACACTAATATGTGTTAATGATAGGTGGGCCACCTAATTTTGAGAAATAGTAATGATCAGAGTGCAGTCTTTAAGGCTCTGTTGGACTTGTTAGTGAACTTACCCTCAATTCTGATTTCAGCTCAGGTAGCACAAGCTTGGTTAAAAACAAAAGCTGTATTCTTGATTTATAAACTGAATATTCTATTATTGTTTGAAGCAAACTTACTCAACAGATTGCTTTCCAACTAAAATGATGATGAATCACCACCTGTACTTTGGTTAACTGTGTCTTCTTTACATAATCACTTTACCTGTATTGTATTTCATTGGCCAAAGCAAGTCATAGGGTTGCTCTAAAGGGCAGTGGTGGTGCTTATACTTCTGCCACAAGGAGAAGCAACACAAGTCACATGGCCAAGCTCTGCATATGTGGGCTAGGGGTGTATCACTTGTTGACAGGGAGAGGTAGAATGTATTTTGAATACTATAAAATTTACCATAAAACATCGTTCCTTTTTTTCCCATCAACCCTTCAAAAACTCTTCAAAAGTAGACTTTCCTTGAAGCTAAGCATCCCTTATTCCTTTCACTATTCCTTTAAGCACAGTTGTGAATTCTTTTCCATTCTCTGAGTGATTTTCTTGATTTTTTCTGGACTGTGAAGCTTCATAACCTCAGTACTGTGCCTCCACCAAATCCCCAAGGTCTAGCACAGTACTGACTACCTTAAAGGCACTCAGTACATATTTATAGAATGCATAAACTGTCCCTTTTAGTTTATATCTGATCATTGTAGATTGTCATAGCATCATCATCACCTTTATTTTAGATGTTGTGTATCTTTTATATATCATAGGATCTTACCCATGACCATGTGTTGCTATCTACTTGTTATGATACTACTGGAAAATTTTCCATGGTGGTTGTTTTTAAACTCTGCCTCCCTCATGTTTTACAGATGGAGCATCCCTAATTAAAAAAAAAATCTGAAATCCAAAATGTTCCAAAAGTCCAAAACTTTTGAATGCTGACATTAGGCACTAAGTATGCAGTTTCACACCTGTGACTCATAGGATGTGTAGTCAAAATACAGGAGCACTAAAAATATTGTAACCTTCAGAGTATGTGGGTAAGATAGATAACTAATTTTGTGTTTAGATTTGGGACCAATCTCTAAGATATCTCGCTATACAGTGATACCTTAGTTCACGAATTTAACTTTCCACAATTCTGGTCACAGAATTTGTTTCATGATTCTGGTTGCAAATGAGTTGCAATTATATGCAAATATTCCAAAATCTGAAAAGAAATTGAAATCTGAAATACTTCTGGTCCCAAGCATGTTGCTTATTTTTTCAACCTTTTTGCAGACCTTAGGGCCGGGGATATAGCTCAGTGGCATAAGCACCCACCTGGCAGACCTTGACATTTCCTCCCTTATAATAACATCTTATTTATCCTATTCAGTCCATTATTCTAGCTTGTCAGTATTTTCTGTAATCCAATTTAGTCTCTAAATGCATCTAATGTCCTCCTATATCACGTGCAAATAGTGTGAATTTGTTCAAGCCGCTGACAAAGGTGGAACAGAAACATCTCCCAAGAAGTGCTTCTGACACTCAATTGGATAAGTCTTTCCAGCTTGCCGTTGGTGTATTATTGGAACCCTAGTATTCATGAGGTTGTCCAGGCAAGCATACCTGCTTGCCCCAGGGTCCTGCAGGGGCCTCACTCCAGGCTCCATTACTTATTAATTGTGTTAATTATCCGTTAACTGTACTAATGTACCTTAATGCATCTTTGAACCTGCTTTTTCTCTGATGGGCTTGGAGAGTGAGAGTAGTTGGGATTCATTACATAATGTATACAAGACACTCAGCTCCACTTGGGGTGACTTGCAAGTGTTAGATATATGTTTCCTTCTTTTTCTGCTATGTCAGGTGTCCTGTTTGTGGCTCAACTTGGATCTTTTTTCTCTGGACTCAGAATTAGAAGACAGATGTACCAACTCCGAATTCAAGTACAGCTCCCACACCCACAATTCCCATTCTTGATATTGGGGCAAAAATGTAATTCCTGTTTTCTGAAGTGTTCATTTGCAAGTACCGAGGAACTTAGAAAAGTTTCTAAATTCATAGATATGAAAGTACATGTATTATACACATGTACCAACTCCCCACAATGAATGTAATCTCTATGTACTGGAAACATACTATTAAAAATAAAAACCAAAAGCACATGTACATGTATAATCCCAAACTGTCTTGAACTGTGGTAGTGAGTATCGAACCCAGGGCCTTGTGCATGCAAGGCAAGAACTCTACCACTGAGCCACATCCTTAGCAAGCCCTTCTCTGAATATTTTTGTATTAAACCAATGTATGCAAACTCACCCTAATGACACTTTGGGCTACACATGTTTTTTACTTTATTTTGTTTTCTTAGCAGATTCTACAAACTAGTATTTTGCTGAGGCATCTCCATATCAGTTTGAGCTGGATAACAGAGGGAAACACAAAAGGAATTTGTCTTTGAAAATCCACAATGTGGAAAATCCACTCGTAGCTAATAAAAAGGAGCTTAGATGAGAATAGAGGGGGCTCCAGGGAATTGCAGGATGTTTCCCTCCTCCTCTTAATCTTAAATGTCAAGTTTATATTAACCTCAACTTCTGACACTTTCACGACTGAAATATTTACATATGTGTTCAGAATTGAACGAGAGTGTTAAATTTATGGTCTAACCAGGCCTCTGCGCTTCAGCTGGGCATGGAAATGTGCCCAGGTTTAGTGTATTAAAGACATTTGTGCTTTAGTTTAAGTACTATTTTATTCGCTGGGTTTTTCAGTCATCAGCTTAAAGTCTTTGTTCTGACAGTTTGGGCCAAGGACTCGGACCCATCCTGAAACCGAATGAATGATAAAGGTTCTAAAGCTGCTCTGGTAATGGTAATTGTTCAGCAATGAGAACACATTTAATTTCATTGAAATGAACACTTAATAATGCTTAAAATGATTTATATATATACATATATATAGCACAATAAAAATATATGTGGAAAAAATTAAATGCAATAAATGCTCCTCTGTTGAATCTTAAATCAGGAAAAAAGGAGAAAGCTATACAAGACACTATAAGAAAGGTGAATGAAACTTGAATGTGAGCTGTGAACTGAATGCTACAATCCTACTTTGGATTTTGAAATATTTGTATACATATGAGGAAATATCATCGGGTTGGAGCTCCAGTCTAAACATAAAATTCTGACTGTGGTAATAAATCAATATTAAATTTTGTGATGTTAATAATTGTAAAATGCATAAGTTAAAAAATGCTTTGGCAGAAGGACCCAACGTACAGGTTGAGACAAAGGCTGAGCATTCCTAGATGAAAAAAAGAGAAAAATTTTGAACCCAATATTTTGTAGTAACCATCCACCTTAATGGTAAATTATTTTGCAAGAATTATCCCTCTTATGGGTAAGAGTAGGAAGAAGTGTATGTGACTACAAAATAACTAAAGTTAGAAGTGCTCAAAACTATTACTTTATTATATGAGAGTTGAACTGCATGAATTTGGACTCCACTAACTCAAAATTTATGAAAACAGAGGGAGAAGTTTCCTGATTTATCTTATATTTAAAGAAAGGAAAAGGATCTGTGAGACAGATAAGTAATGGAAATGGGTTTGCTTATCAGTCTTGTTAGATACATTGTTCCCAGTACTTTAGAAGCAAAAATTTATTCTCAAGGTTATTTGTATGCTAATTAAAAAACTATTGTCTAGTAATCAAAATAAGTCTACAAGCATTCCTACTTCTAATAATTTATAGTCTCTGCCTTTTCTTGGGTATAATAGGTTTTACTTCATAGGATATTTCTCTTTATTTTATAGGATATTTAATAATTCAGCCTAGGACATCCCTTATTAGTCCAAATTATTAAATATTTTATCTTATACTAATGTATCTATTGAGTGCCCTATAAACAGATTACAGTAATACCTCAGTTGTCGAACTTAATTTGTTTCAAATTCATGTTTGGACACCTAAAAATTTGAGAACTGAGCATATTTTCCCTATGAGAAATAATGGAAAACAAATAATTGGTTTTCAGACCTCACAATTACACTCATAAATTCATTTTCCAGGACTTTAACAAATTTCACAATGCTTTCTTTAACTCTATCATGGTTCTCACTCTATCATGGGGTGTGTCTTTTCATGTTCAGTGGAATAAATTCATTTAGTGCAGAAACTATTCCGAAGAACTGCAGAGAATGTATTAAGGGAAAAGCACCAAAAGCAGGAAAAATAAAACAGAATTGGAAGAAATTCATATTGAGGTGATGAAATAAACCTACCCAAGAGAAGGTAAGAAATCATATATCATACTTCTTTTGGTAATTTAAGAACGTACCAATGAAAAGGAAATAAACCACCAGGCAAGAATGAGGAGAATAGCATCTCTAATAGTTGCATCAGTTGAAGGGAATTTTAGGGGAAAATATTTAGTCATACCTAGCTATTCCCTCAGATATCACATTGCAGACTCCATTTTCAGCCTGGGTAATGGAGCATGGACGAGTGTTTGGGATGACAAGGGATCGAGGGGATTATAGAAAGCTGTGTTATTACAAATCTGTGCAGAGGAAATGTGTTCTTGTTGCCTAGCCCCTCTTCTGGAGGCCAGAAGAGTAAAGATGACTTCATGCCAAATGCTCCAGTTGATGCAAAGTGGTGGGTAGGCTGACAGATATCAAAGCCTGCTCTTCCTCACCAAGTGAATTGTGAACTATGTGTGATAAAATCAAGACCAGATGGTTCTGAAACTAGTGCCTCTACTCCTTGGGAGTGCATGTGTGTGTGTCAATGTATATGAATATATAGGCATGAACCACAATTTCATTTTATATAAAATCTCAAACACATGCAGACTAGTAAAATAAAATCCCATGTCCCAATCACTTGACTTCAATACTTACATTATTCTTCCACTCTTGTTTCATAGCTCCCCACGCTCATTCTTCACCATGAGACAATTTTTAAGTTGTTTTAAAAATAAATTGCATATACACCAAAAGATGATAACTGCTCATTTTTAACAAATGGACATACCCATGTTCCCCACATCACCATTTCACTTTAATCTTTTGGATTTCTACAAGGGTCAAAGGCAAGACTGAGCTATGTGAATCTCATTGTTTCTGTGTCAGAATGGCCAGCCAGTGCCACTGGCTTCGGTTGCACCCTGTGTTAGCAGTGATTCTACTGAAGGAAAGGTGTTGCCTCACACTCATGGC
This sequence comes from Chinchilla lanigera, assembly GCF_000276665.1. NCBI lineage: Eukaryota > Metazoa > Chordata > Mammalia > Rodentia > Chinchillidae > Chinchilla > Chinchilla lanigera. Next base: position 20,871,625 of record NW_004955403.1, read on the forward strand.
ACAACTGGGAGGTGGCGGGGCTTTTAGGAGGTGGAATATACAGTGGGAGGTTCTTAGGTCACTGCCGCACCGTGCATGAAGGGCATTGTGGGTCCGTAGCCTGCTCTGTGGGGATTTGTTCCATCATTTCCTTCCAGAATACCCACCAGAAGCCCAGAGCAAAGGGTCCACCAAGTCTTAGACAGGAGGCCTCAAAACTACAAGATAAAAACAATCCTTTTCTCTTTATGAGTTAGTTTTTTCAGGCATTTTGTTGTAGTGAGAGGGCTCAGAAGCCCATTTGCCCACACTCACTGGGGATTTTCCTTATGCTACTTTGCAAAGTTTTATCAACTCCTCCAGTTTTAGCTCAGTTCTCTACCCTGCAAGATTCACCCCTGTTTTCTACACAGCGTTGCTAAAGCAGACTCAAAGAGGGAGTGCAGCAGTATGCTGAATCATTTCCTGGTGAATTCCACCACCCTCAGGCTTTTTTCTGGATTCCACCTACATTTTCCAGGTGGTTTGCTCATCTTAGCTCCAAGACCATATTCTGATGACTGCGCTTCAGAGCGTGGTTCAGATCATACTAGAATTCTATTCCAGATGGCTCTCCAAGGCATGTCTCTAGCCCTTCTCCTCTTCTTCTTTCCTTTTTGGCTCCAGATTGGTGGTGTGGACCAGAGCAGATTGAGTGATAGCTGCTGGATGGTGGGAAAAGGCAAGAACACGGGAACGAGTGACTGTGAATTTGTAGAGCAGGTTTAAGGGAAGGAGACAAGGCTTTGTTTTTTGGTCTGTTGATAGAGTCAGTTTAGAGTTTTTGTTTTTGTTTTTCCAAATGTATGGTGCCTATGTCTGTTGGTCTCCCCAGTAGAAAGAGAGATGGGAAAGCTTTAGTATAATGTCTACTATTTTCTATTTTATGCCTTGAATGTGAATCATGTCAAGTTCAGGGACTTTATATTTTGTTTCCTCAAAGTGGTGTCTGTTTTATAGCTTGAGGGAAAATAAGCTTTAATATTTCTTAAGGGTAAAGGAGCAATATTGATTAAGGAGATTTTGCTCATTCTTTTTTTTACAAGCTTATACATTTGGTTAAGAGTATTAGATTTGGTCCATTAGATCTAATCGTAGCATCTAAGCAGCATTTTGGAGGTGAACTACAACCTATAGGGTTGTATTTAGAACAACCCTGGTTTTTGCAATAAACTGTGACTTAGAACCTTAAATTTTAAACATTTTCAGAGAATACATATGGGTATTATGTGGAATATACAGACACAATTATTCTTAAAAAAAAATTAGTTTATTCTCTTTGTATTTTTCTGCTAAGTTCCAAGAGTTTCTAAGTTTAGTAAATCATTGTTCATCTTATTCATGTATTTTTGCCTTTTGAGCTTTGATTTTATTTCTTCTCCTCACCCCTATTCCACTTTTTGACTTTCTAGATAAGAAGGCCTAACATGTTTTGGTCCATAACCCCACAGAAGGTTCTCTAGCCCCTTGGCCATTTTAAAAAGAAAAACACAAAGCATCTTGCAGGTTTCTTTGTTCTTTTAGTCTTTGTTACTCTCACTGAGCAACCCTGAGGTTTTATTTGTTCTTTTTCCCTTTTCCTGATAATACTTCAAAAGTGCAATCAGATCTTTGCTGAACTTAAAATGTCTTTTTTACTACCCAAGTGACGCTTAGTATGTTACACTTTTTTTTTGCACTGCTCACATGCTCCTCTCTATCTCTCTCTTTTCTTTCTCCACAAGGGTGCACTTTCATGGTTCTTGCACTTTCATGGTTCTTACACTTCTTTAGTCTTCATGAAATCTCTTTGTCTAGGAATCAAAACTAGTGGCCTCTCCCCCTTGGCCACTAGTGGCTGGATTCCTGATGGTTTTACTTTGTAGAAAGACACAGTACTGCAGCACTTTTGAATTGTGTATGAAATCCATGTCTATTAAAAAAGAATAAGTTTGCCAGCCATGTGCCTTGAAGAATCTGCTTTGTCTCTTCTCTCGCATAGCTGAAGGCCATTGTTGGTTTAGTTTGGATCCATGGGAGCAAATGAGCCTTTGATTGTAAAACTGTCTGTCATTTGGCACTGAGCTGCTTTCATACACTTTAGGTGCAAACATGCCAAGTGGAAGATTCTGCCACGGGTATAATTGCTGGAGATAGGACTGACAAGCTGCTAAAGGCTGGGTTTCCAAATACCCCAGGAATAAACTAATCCCCTCACTGATTTCTGCCTGGATTTCATTTTTGCCTCTTGGCCACTAATGCTGTTTTCATAATATGTAGTGACACTGATCACCTGTACATCATATGCTAAATAGGAATCCATCCAGGTAATCGTTAACTGTAGAGTAAACATACCCTGATGATGTTAAAGTAAGTTTTGAGAGAAAATCACTGCCCAACTTCAACAATAGAAAAACTATAATTACTGTGCCCTTAGCTTGACAATAACTACAAAAATGCATGCAAAGTCATGATTAAAGTCTTGGAAAGTTTGCTATCTTTGGAGGAGTTTCTCTTAAATACATTCTGTAGGTCTATTAGTAAGAAGAATCCCTAAACCAGCCATATAATATTCAGATAACGCTGCTTAACTCCAGAGAAAAGCCCCTTGGTTCCCTGGGAGATAAAATTGGGAGGATTTTGATGTTGCAGTGGAAATAGGTTTCCTTGCCTCCAGAAGAAGGAAGCCTTGCCTTCAGAGTACCCCTCAAGGTAAGAATGATTATGCATCATAATCTTAAAGGAATGGGTTAAATGTCATTTGGAGTAATAAAAATTAAAAAAAAATGATATGCAGCAAACTGCAGTCCTCCTCTTGGCCTGGATGATGAAGGCAACTCTTCTTAGAGACTTACCATTATGCAAGCTTTAACTTCTGTTATGACTTCAATCTAGAGATCCCCCACAAAGCTTCCTGTGCTAATGAGTGGGGCTTTTAAAGGTGGCTGGATCATGGGTATGTGATAGTGGATGAAGGGTATGTGGTAACTGGATTAGTCCACTGACTGGTTTAGTGTAGTCCTTGGTATGGGTGAATGGATTTACTGAAGACAGAAGATTCTCCCTGGGTTCAGGTAGCACCAACCAATAAGCTTGTAGCCTGGATGAGAAAACAGGAGACAAAAGGCTCATTGCCTCCTGCCTGCCTGCCATGAACTGTTTTTCCTCTGCCATTCCACCCTGCTTTGGAACCAGCTGACTATGGACTGAAACCCCTACAAACCATGAGCTAAAGTAAACCTTTCCTCCTTTAACTTGTTGGTGTCAAATATTTTGTCCTAGCAACAAAAAAGTAACTACGACAACTTCTGCTTAGGCCTGGAGAGAAGACAAACACTGTGCTCAAAAATCCACCCCTTTAATGGAAACAAGATATGCTTTACTTAGCACTAACTGCACTATTTTTTTCTTTGAATAAAGAAGCTGGAAAACACTGTGGAAAGAGTCCTGTTTCATTTTTCTTTTTATTTACATATCATGCACTGGAAAAATTGTTTGAGAACAATTCATCCTAAACTCTTTTATCCTCAGATGCTGCCAACTACAAGGTCAGGTTTAGCTTAGTCTCTTTATCAGCTCCAGAAATGCAGTTCAGGCAGGTCAAAGGCCTAAGAACCACTTTCAGTCATTGTGCTCTAGCTCTGCCTTTGAATGTGGTAGATCCTGAAAATCTGGGCAGGAATGAGGCTCCTCCAAGTGTAGTACTTCCCTTTCATTCAGTGGATCTCCCGTTAGGAGCTCAGGGCCCAGCATGGAACTGGTTTACAGTAAGTGAGGCAGTTGTTTACTTTCATTCGTGTTTCATTAACTTCTCTGAGCCATGTTCAGCATCTTTTACTACACTTTGTGTCATTTGTTACTGCCGCCTAGGGTATAAACTTGATACAGACTTTGATTATGTTTATGGGCCTGAGCCACTCAGGACTCCCTGGCCTTCTTCCAGAAGTTTGCTTTATTGCCATCACAATAATATGAAACAAGCTCCCAGAAAACCAAATCCTTCCTATCAGACGACTGTGTCAGGTCTTTGTTAGTGTTTGCTTTTCTCGTATAGCAGATACCAGTGGAAGTTGGATCTTCTCAGGTAGGGGGTCCAAGCAAAATCCCCTGTGATTGACAGAAGCCCATGCAGGGTCACTCAGGTCAGACCTGACATACGATCAGGTGAAAAATTAGCTCCAGAAACTTGGAGAAGACCCCAGCTCCGGAAACCATTTTTAAAGAAAATTAAACTTTCTAAATGGTTTAAACACATGTTTTTAATACTTATTAAATGTCTTTTCTTTCTGGAAAAGACATGCTTCAAGAAAATGAAGAGTAAGATAAAAACTTGGCAAAACAGTCTTTTCTGCAAATGCTGCTGCGTAAAAGCAAATGAAAATTGTACTTAGTACCAAACTGGGCTCTATTCTACACCTACATTTTGTTTTTTGGTATTTTTTTTCTCTCTTTATTCTGAATATAACAGTTTGCTTTATATGATTTCTTTAAAATTTAACAGTATATAATGATGGAGATTTGGGATGTTAGGCTGTGGTTTATAACAGTAACTTAGTGTATTACTTCCACTTTGCAGAGGTATTTTAAACCACATGGGGGGCTCTCTGCAAGCAGAGTGAGGGAATCTCATAGTGAGGCCTCTGAGTTCAGTTACTGCAGAGAAGCAACCTCTCTCCGGCAGGGCCAACGTGGTGGCACCCACTGTCCCCAGGGCACAGCTACCTTTTGTTTAGTGGGGAAGTGATGCTTTGTGTTTTGTCCATCCTTGTAGAAAGGCTGCATTGTGTGTATACACAATGGAAGAGGGAGACAGAGATGGAGGAGCAGCCTAGCAGTAGGCTAAGCAAAGACTATTGATCACTGCTAAAGGTAAATAGATACTCATCAAGCACGAGCTGCATAGTGGACAGCTGGGCTTGAGAAGGGATTTGGGGCTTGGTGGGGTGTGGGGATAAGATAGGCTGAGGCTGCAAGAGAATCAAAGAATGAAAGGCTAATGGAATCGAAAAGCTGGTCACTGGAGAGGTGGAGTATGCCAAGGTGAGTTGGGGTTCATGCAGGGATTCTCCCTTCTATAGGGAGAATGGGTGTCATAGTAAAACTGGGTGTCTGTGAGGAGAGGCAATGAGGGCTCTGTGCCCTGAGTGTGCATGAGAGACACAGGCAAGAAGTAGAATGCTACACGCAATGCTCTGTGGCCTTTTGCCAAAGTCTAGAGCTGGGGCTCCAAGACCTATAGATTTAGGTCATGGATTCTTCAAGAATGTGACAAGTGCTTACTATGGACCCTCATTCTAGAACAGGGTTTCTCAGCCCTGAATGTTGACATTGTGGGGCTGGAAAATCCTTTGTTATGGTAGATATCCTGTGCATGGCAATATCTAGCAGGTTTGCTGAAATTTGCTCACTATAGACCAGCTGTGACAACCAAAAAATGCCTTTGGATATTACCCAATGTCCTTGAGGGACAAAATTAATCCCGGTTTGAAAATTACTACTCTAGAAATATGCAAAGATATCCATAGTTTTCAAGAAGTGGGAGTGTGCTGACTCTTGGAACTTTTCATGACCCTCCTCAGGGTTAGTGGTATTGAAATATATCTTAGCATTTCTAGTTCTGGTTTCTTAGAGGAGCTGGGGCTACCTATGCCACTAGCTTTCTGAAAGGTATGGGACAACTCTTCTCTGTTGAAATAAAAAGACTGCAGACATTCATGAAATTTAAATTACTTATCTGTGGCCATACTTAAACTACTTATCTATGATGTCATGGAGTATAAGAACCCCTGGCCTGTGTCCTGGGGTAGTGACAGCCTTAGCCACTGATTCTAGGCTACCCGTCCATGAAACTTAGCTGAAGCCACAGTGGCTAATAAATACACCATTGTACAGCGCTGTCTCCTTCCGTCTTTCTTTTCCCTCTTACAAATATGAGAAACATTTGTCTTTTCACTATTTGGAAAGCTGGGAAGCTCCTTTCGTCTCCTGGAAAACAAGTATCTCAGACATTTCAGATGCCTTTGCCAATCTATTTTTGTAGAGACTCTCTCCCTGCCTATACTTGTGTCAGGTGTTGTCCCTGCTCCCACTTTATCCACAGTGTCCAAATGGTGGATGCTGACCCTAAGAAAATGACCTATCTCCAAATTAACTGATGACCCATAACTTGCGACCAGACTAAAAAGGTTAAGGAAAGACAGTAACATTTCTTCCTTGGCAGTTGAACTTGATTCAGAGTGAATTGCCATGGTGGTAACAACTAAGAAAGAACACTTGCAATTAAGTCACAATAATGACAGAGAAGCTTCTGCTCCTGAGGCCTTCAGTATTTCCTGGAATCCAGGATAATTATTCAGCCTCAGCCCAGGGAGAATCATTATCATTGTAATCTCTGCCTTCAGTGCAACTAGAAATTCTCTCCTTGCTCCTTGTAATAAGCACTTGTCATACTCAACCTACCTTGAGCAATGCCCAGCTAGGACCAGTGGACTCTCACCTGTGGCTACCTTTCTACCACATCCTCCATAGTGGGAATTAATGGAATTTTGAAAGAATTACAAGGACTGAGCTGTTCATGGTCTGACATGGCATTTCCCACAGGACCCCAGACATTGTTGCCAGTGCACTGTCTGTGGGATGTGTGGGTGAACATGAACACCCATATCTGTTAACTAGGAGCAGAGTGGAGGTCAACTCTGGGGCTACGGTATGCTGCCTGGGATAGCCTTGTCTCCAGAAATCAGGTGTGGCCAAGGGCAGATTTGCACATGTCTCTTTGGGTGTAGGTGTTCTGAAGTCATTTAATGTCTCTTCAGTCAAGACTATAATATGTACTGCTCTGTGAGAAACTGAACCAGCAATATAGTAAAATTCATGCTTATGTTTGTATTATGGGGATATTTCCTCAAGCAAGATTTTCATTTATCCAGAGTATTTCTGGCTTCTCTTCCAGAATGTGGATTCTGGGACAGCTAATGGTTACTGTCAGGTTGGCTGGATTAATAGACACCTAGCAGACCACATTTCTGGGTGTGTCTTGGTGTGTCCAGAGATTATTGGCACGTGGGGCACCAAACTGATGGGGAAGACCTTCCCTGATGTTGGTGGCACCATGGAAGAGACTTGTATCCAGATGAAATGAAAAGGAAGAAGGAAAAAGTCAGCCTTCATTTGAAAAAGCTCCATTCTTCCTGAGCAGGTGCAATTTTTGCTGCTGCTATCACTTGGGGACATCAGACTCCAGCTTCTTCAGTCTTTCAAGATGAACTCACACCAGCAACTCTCTGGGGACCTTCCAGGACCTCGTCTGGGAGTAGTGCTGTATCCTCGATCCCTCTTGTTCTACAGTTTCCAGCTTCTTGGACTGGACAGCTATTGGACCCTCTGACTCTCCAGCGTGCAGACACCGCTCTGCATTATCCTGTCTCTGACTCTGTCAGCCTACCTAATAAATTTCCTTATATATTCTACATATTGATTCTATTCCTCAAGAGAACTTTGACCAATACAGATGCTGTAAACCAGGGCTTCTCAACAAGTGCACTGCTTTCAGGTCAATGGGTGGAAATATTCTGGAGATGAGGAAACAATTGGTTGACAAAATGATTTGTAGACACTACTAGCATTTGTGAGCAGCAGCGAAGAATGCTAGACAATGGGCCAAGCATGCAAGGACTCAAGCACTCAAGAAGCTGGGGCAGGGGCTGGGGATTTAGCTCAGTGGCAAAGCGCCTGCCTGGCAAGCGCAAGGTCGTGAGTTCGGTTCCCGGTACCGGAGAAAAACCAAGAAAAAAAGAAGCTGGGGCAGGAGGATTGTTGTGAGTTCAAGGCCAGCCTGGGCTACATAGCTTTCCTAACATCCTGGGATATTTGCCATGCTTCCCTTTTCCACAGTACCTCTTCTATTTTGCGTCCTCAACTTAAAGCATATGATCTGCCCATAGGAAATGTCAGGATTACGAGGACCAGGTTCCTACAATTCTTATTTTCCACAGAATGATCTTCCCATTAAATGTTCCCTAGGTTCTTTTTTTCCTATTTAAAGATGCTTAATAATCACAAGTATCCTTCCTATAGGGTCTTGGGAGAACTGAAGTTCTTCAACCTCAGAGTATGAAGGCCTTTCTTTGCCAAGGATTAACTATTTCTTTGTAGCAGACTTCCTTCCTACTTTTCAGGAATGTCCAGGTAAAATTACTTTTAGCTGAGGACTAAGATGACCTTTTCTTTCTTTAGCAAGATTAAGAATGGCTGACTTTATTGATACTTCCTTTATGTCAGACACTCTTCCAAGTTCTTTGTATACTTTGTTCCACTTAATCCTCATAAACAACCATGTGAGGTAGATATTATCATCCCCATTTCATAGATGAGGAAGTTTGGAAAGATTAAATAAGCTGCCCAAGATTCCACAATTAATAAGTGTCCTTCTCCGCCCATCAAATGTAAGTCATTTAATACCCTAAATAGAAAAGCATCCCAGAGAAAAATAAATTGAGAAAGTATAAGACTAAATCCATCACCAAGACATTCCATCAGAATTGCAGTTGTGATAAGCCTAGCTTTCCCCTAAACATTGGCTTGCAATCACATCCTCATTACTCATATCTAAACTATATATAGCAACAATATGTCATTGAGAGAGGAATAACGGTAACAGTTGATGCTAACAGATTTCAAGGCATGTCTCTCTTCCTACTTTGGCTGCTGTCCTATTTAATTGGTAAATTATTTCTAATCAGAGAACTGATAATAAATTTTAAATTCAAGTTACTCAGCTCTCTGTGCCTAAATATCTTCTTACAAATATATGACTCTTGCTTTTACATTTAGGGGAGAATAGAATGGAGAATAGAATGGAGAATAGAAGAGTGATGACTATCGTTTTATATTAACAAGGCCAGCACCATGGTTTTAAATTCATTCATATACGTTGTCTTTGTGCGTTTACCACAGGTCATGCCCTTAATCTTAGTCTTGAACCATTGATCTTGAGAAGACTGGAGAAGGCCAGTTTCTATTGTTTTGTGAGACTTTTCTAGAGTATTAAATGCTAAAGCAAATGAATAATTATGTTGACATCACTGTGTATCAAATTTTTTTTAGAGTGGAAAAAATGAAATACAAATGTAAGATCTATGAGGTTAAGTTTAAAACTCTGTATCCCTGAAAGAAAACTTTAAACTTGTAAGGTATTTTATCTTTAAAAAGCTTTAGCTCTATTCATCAAAAAGCCTAGAAACAATGACAGTTCATTAACAATGAGCACCATTAGTACCTAGATTTTCATCTCCATACATAATTTCCCATTTTAAAGAACTTGGGCTTCTCAGAGAAATGGCTAAATTTATGGTCCAGTAAATTTGTAGGACATCCCAGATCACTTTGCTATACTGCAAAGCAAAGACACTATTGGAGACAACTTGTGTTAGGTAAAAAAGACTCAGAAACCAGCTTGAAGGAGTTTCCACTGGCTAAATTGAGTACCAGCAAGAGATAGCTATATTGGACTGAAATATATAAAATGTGCTTAAATATATGAGATTATAATAGTGATAATTTAAAAACAGGAAATACTGGCCATATTTAAAGGCTACCAAAGATCCAACTCATTATTTTGAAAACTATTAAATACAGTGGATTAATCATTACTTTATTCTGCTTTTCTTACATGAACTATTTCAGAATAACCAAATAATTAATTGAGAGAAATTCCTCTTTGCAAGAGGCTTCCAGTTACTTAAAAAGAAAGGATAACATTGCATCATTCTATAGTCCCTAACAAATTAATTGATTAGGCAGTGAACATTAATAGTTGCTTACATCACAAAAAGAGAGTCAGTCAGATAGTATGGTGAAATATACATCATCTTTAATGTACTATTACCAAAAAATTGAGCCTTCATTTGATAAATTCCCTAGAGCAACTTACCAAATTATAGAAAACAGGAAAATGTTAAGCACCATAGAATTAAGTTAGCAAAACCCACATGGTGAATTTTGACACAGAAATTTTAAGAAGAAACAAGTTGGAGAGGGGAGCCTGTAGACCAAAAGAAAATTGGGAAACATCAAATAATTGCAGTGTAGAGTCCATATATGGATCCATATGCAAACAAAATCATGAGACAACTGGGAAAATTTCAGCCATGATTGCATAACTGATTGTATAAGACACTATTATTACTAATTTTCTTTTGGTTCAATAGTAGTTTTATAGTTATGTTTTAAAAAGAGCCATTATCTTTTACAGATGCGTATTGAGGTAACTATAGAGAAATGATGTCTGGAATTTACTTCAAAATAATTCAAGGGAATAAAAGGGATATTGATGAGTCAAAAGCAGTCCCAAGTAGGTAATTGTTGCAACTAGATGATGGCTGTATGCGGCCTCATGCTGTTAGTCCCGACACTCTTGTACATGTTAGAAATTTCTACAATGGAAGGAGAAAAACCTGGGAGGCCTATGTGGAACATCTTCTTAGCGCCATGGTTTCAGGGAGTTGAATGCCCTAAATTTTCAGTGTTTGTTGTGTACTGAGTTCCCTGGATATACTCAGGTTAGAGAATTCTACACTAGAATTTAAATAAGTTTTGGAACCAAAGTTGTGCTCTTCAGTTTGAAACGTGAAGAGCTGCAAGCCTCAAAGAGTGTGCTTCTGATATTTGCTGTAACAAATTACCACAAATTTTGTGACTTCACCTGAGTCTATTATCTTATAATAATACAGGTAAGAAACACAAAATGTGCTTTATTGGGCTACAGTCATGGTGTCGGGGGAGGGTGGCAGCGTTCCTTCTGGAAGCTCTAGGCGAGGATCTCTTCCTTGCCTTTCCATCTCTAGAGTCTGTCTGCCTTCCCTGGGCTGGGTCTATACCACTCTGAGCTCTGCTTCTGTCTTTATGTCTCTTTCTGTCTCTTCTGCTTCTCTCCTTCACTTGCAGACGTTTGTGGTTACATTGGTCCCATCAAGATGATTTAGGACAATCTCCTCATCTCAAAATCCTCAGGCACCTCTGCAAAGTTCCCCTTGCCATGTAAGGTAACATATTCAAATGTTTTGGAGATCAGCATGTAAACATGCTTATGGGAAGGACACTATTCTGCTTACCCATAGAGGACAACAAAGAAACTGGGAAATAGGATTGATGAGAGAAAGACTACCAGTCAGGATACAAACAGGAATCAGGAATTATTCTAATATTTTGAATAAAGTATTTAGTATAGAGAATGTGTTATACAGCACAGTGAAGGTAGGAAAAGTCAAACAATGGATGGGAAAGCACCTTAGAGATTATAACAAGGGAAGCTGCTATTTCCTCTGAGCCTGGAGGGCACAGAAGGAGGTGGTGGGACAAGAACACACACACTGTGTGTGTGTGAGAACCAGGGCTGAGGCTTCATGGTAGAAGCTGGTAATGAGCAATGAGGTATGACTCGCAGGGCTAGAGACCCAGAAGGCGTTTCTGGAGAGGATAGTTTCCTCTCAGTCTTTGTATTTGTTTTCTATGAGGCCATCTTGAACTCTGAGTTAAAAGATCTACACGGTTAGGATTCCTTAAGCCTCTTGTCCTCAACCACTCAACATGTTAGCCTGTCCATGTGTGCTTCTGCTTAAAGAAACTTATTTAGTATATGTTGTTGAATCTTTATCATTGACCTCGTGGCTTACAGTGCTCACTGGTGCCTGAACAGAGTCCATCTAACACACATTTTCTTTGTGAGGTACAGCACGGTCTTCTCACACCTAGGACCACTAGGCAGCACTTCAGCCCTTGCCTGGGTCCATGTAAACAGTGAAACCAACACACACTAATGCACAAAGTGAAAACAATATGCTTCTTCATACACTGCAAAAGGACACTTTCTCACATTATGAGAGTTGGAACAAGAAAGCAAAACATCGCTCTTTGATATCAGTCGAGAACATGTATGGTGAGAGACTCAGATTTCTCTTGCTATCCTGTGTAGTCCATGAAGGACCATGAAAAGTGCCGTGAGTGTTAACTTTGAGGTTACAGAGACATTTTAGTAAGTAGATCAATTTACAGATATGAAATTTGCAAATAATGAGGACAAACTGTACTTCCCAGGAAGAGGCACATAGGGGAGAAATGCCCTGGATTCCCCCTCCCCTACTTTCCAATGTCCTCCCATTCTGTTTGGCAAAATCAGATGCAAAGGAAGTCTGGGAAATGGAACAAGAGGGGCTGGGGATTTAGCTCAGCGGCAAAAGCGCCTGCCTGGCAAGCGCAAGGTCGTGAGTTCGGTTCCTGGTACCGGAGAAAAACCAAAAAC